>NC_060271.1:52633499-52700955 GCF_021613505.1 Equus quagga
CGAGCAATGGGGGGACCCGAGAGAGGGGAACCGGGCCATGGGGACACCGGGGAGAGGGGAAACGAGCAATGACGGGGACCCGGGAGTGGGGAGTCGAGCAATGAGGGGGACATGGGAGTAGGGGAGCCCAGCAATGAGGGGGACACGGGGAGAGGGCAGCCAAGCCGTGGGGGGACCCGGGGAGGAGGAAGCTGAACCTTGGTGGGAAGGCCTGGGGGTCCTGGAGGCCAGAGGGACCCCCGCCCCAGCCCGGAGGGAGGAGCGCGGTCCGCGTCCTGGCGAGCTGGGTTACCGCCGGTGTGGAGGAGAGATTGTGCCTTCCACGGGCGAACCCCGGGCCAGGGCTGGCCGCAGTTCGGGGCGCAGGTAGGTGACCGCCCCCGTTCCCCGGGACCTGGACCCCAGAGCAAACTGTCTTGGCGCGCGGGCGGGCCGCGTCCGGTCTGGCCGGGCGTCAGAGGCATCTCCTTTTAGCAGAAAGGGGAGCTTGCGGAGTGGTCTCACGCATTGCCTCCTGCGGAAATTAAAAAACTGAACCACTAGGTTAAAAATAATGAGCTTATTTTAAAAGGAAAACATTCTAATTTTAACTTGGCCTCGTGTGATATCTTAGCATACCTGAAACTGCGGGAAGAGAGTGTTAAATGTTGTTTCCAATTTTAAGTGAAGAATCAATTACATTTACTTTCAAATTCCCGTTTGGGTTTTCATTCCAACCAGTCCAACCCAGGTTAAATGAAATGGATACAGCTGCCGTCCGTAGCCTGCCCTTATTTTGGGAGGTAATAAGTCACACTTCGGGCTTATAATCAGAATTTATGTTCAAAACTCGAGGCTCAGTACTTCTGCCGCCTTTGGTGCTAGCCCTGCCTGTGTGCGCCTTGTGATGATGTGTTAGAGGGAGTGCCTCTGGTATCCTGAAGGTGGCTTAGACCAGAAAACGTTTGAGGCGAGTCTTAGAAGTGTGGGAATTCCCAGTCTGACAATTTAACTTCCATAAAACCAAACTCAATGAAGGGCATTTTATTGTGCATTCATGTAAGATTATTTCATGGTGATGTTCAGATTTAGCTCACCCTGAATTTTTAAGAG
Source organism: Equus quagga (assembly GCF_021613505.1). Classification (NCBI taxonomy): domain Eukaryota; kingdom Metazoa; phylum Chordata; class Mammalia; order Perissodactyla; family Equidae; genus Equus; species Equus quagga. The sequence continues at coordinate 52,634,592 of NC_060271.1, forward strand.
TTATCCATGAATATATAGAATTGGGTTTCCACAGTGTTTATTATCCTGTCATGCTTCAAAATGCCTTTTCACAGCAGCGTATTAATAAGGACTTAATTGGCATGCTACCCACCAGGCACTATTCGGGGCACGTGTGCTCAAGGTCTCGTTTACAAATATGCCCACAGGCTGGTGTGAGAGGCCAGCGGGTGTGCACAGACGGGAGCTAGGCTGCTGGAGTTCACGCCCCTGTCCTTCAACCGTGAGCTGTGCAACCCTGGCCAAGTCACCTAATCTCTTGGTGCCTCAGTTTCCACAACTGGAAAACAAGGATATCGTGGTGGCTTGCTTACAGGGTTGTTATGAAGCCTGCACACCATCAGCAGTGTATACATATTTGATGCCATCTTCACTTTTACAGATAAACTGAGGCACAGAGAGATCAAAGTAACCTTTGCTTAAGGTTTCCCAGGCTATAAATGCTGGTCCTGGTATCTGACCCCAGGCAGCTTGAGAGCCCGAGTTCTAACTGCTAAACTACGGGGCGCAGCTGAATACTTCAATGAGGATTTGTGCTGCATATTTTGACCCAAAATGTTTGTTAAACCACTTCCAGTAGGAAAGAAATAAAAACTGCAGACAAAAATGCCTCAGTAGGATATTGAAGAAAAGTAGACGGGGCTGCAGGAGGCCTGGGTTCTGGTCCTGCCCTGCACTGAGGGTCAGTTCCCCAGCCTCTGCAGTGTGGGCTGCTCGTTTGTCAGCGAGGGGGCTGGGGTAGGTAGTTCAGCTTATCTCTGACTCCGATGCCATGAGGCAAAGTTCCTTGAGCTTGGGTGAACAAAAGCGTTGGATATTGGGTGCTTCCTGTGTAGTTTATTATGAGAGTTTTATCAAAGCCACATTATCACGTGGCGTTATGCTGAGAGGCCACTTCCTCAAGATGGCTATCTTGAACAAAATGCATGGGCCTTCTCTAGTGTCTGAGACCCCGGTCTTCCAGGAGGCCAAGCTGGCATTGTGACTTTGGGGTGAGTTAAGTGAATTGCCACTGTCATCCTGAATCGTGGATTTCCACTTTAGCTGCTGTGATGGTTAATTTTATGTCAGCTGTACTGGGCCACGGGGTGCCCAGACATTTGGACATTTATTTCTGGGTGTGTCTGTGAAGGTATTTCTGGAGGAGGTTAACATTTGAATCAGTAGACTGAGCAGGGCAGATTGCTTTTCCCAATGTGGGTGGGCCTTGTCCAATCAGTTGGAGACCTGAATAGAACAAAAAGGCTGAGCAAATGGGAATTCCTCTTGCCTGATTTGGATTCAAACCAAAAAACAGACTAAGAAAGAACTCCGTTTGCCTGATTGCTGAGCTAGGATGTTGGTTCTTTCCAGCCTTCAGACTCAGACCAAAACATCAGGTCTTCCTGGGTTTAGAGCCTGCCGGCTTTTGAACTGGAACTTAAACCAATGGCTCTCCTAATTCTCAGGCCTTCAGACTCAGGCTGGAACCACACAGTGCTCTCTTGGGTCTCCACCTTGCCAGTTGCAGATCTTGGGCCTTCTCAGCCTCCATAATATTGTGAACCAGTTACTTATAATAAATTTCTTTATATACACACACACACATGCACAGTCATGCACTGCATAGCAATGTTTCGGTCAACAACGGACCACATATACGATGGTGGGCCCCTATGGTTACTACCATACAACCTGGGTGTGTAGTAGGCTATACTATCTAGGTTTGTGTAAGTGTACTCTGATGTTCGCACAATGACGAAATAGCCTACCGACACATTTCTCAGAACGCATCCCCCTCATTAGGTGACGAATAACTGTGTTTATGTATTTATATATATATATATAAATCACCTGTTGGTTCTGCTTCTCTGTAGAACCCTGACCAATACAGCTCCCCAGTAACTTTGCTTAAAAAGTCCCCCCACCAGCTCCCAGTCTCGCTTTTTCAAGATTTCATCACTACTTTGCTGCTGGTGATCTGGACTTTCCTTTGCTGTAAAATATGGCTGCCTGCTTGGAGATCGGCTGAGACGTCTGGGGCAGTGTCTGGTGTCTCCGTCATTAGTCCAGTTCTCAGGGGTGATTCTCACGCCTAGTCTGCACTTGGACGTCACATGTCGTCATACTCGTCCTTCGCCTGCGTGATCCGTTCCTTTGCTGCCCCGGTTGACTAATGATCTCCTTTAGGTAGATGGTGCTAAGTGAGGCAAGTGATGTCTGTACCACTAAGAGAAGCGGCTCCCCTGTGTTTATGGGTAATAAAATTAATGCCAGGGGCATCCTCGAAGTCTGTAAATATTTAGGTTTTCAGTCAAAAAGAAAATAGATTTGTCTTTTTCTGATGATACAACTTTCGGAACAAGTAAGAGTTAGGCAGTCAGTGAACGAAGTTGCAGGAGATGTGCAAGCCTGTCACAACAGGATGCTGACGTGCGTGCTAAAGAAACAGCCCGAAGGAGCAGGACAAGGGGGAGGACGAAGAGGCCAGTCTTTCATCGGAGTTGGGGTCACCAAAGGAGAAGGCCGGTCAGGGGTCACAGCAGATGGAAGGCCAAGCAGACAGAGAGTAAACAACCAGCCGCCTTTTGGAGATTGGAGGAGACGGATGAAAGAGAGTGAGCATTTTTCTTTTTGTTCGTGTGGAAACAAAGTATAAATAACTTGCTCACACGTTCCCAGGAAGGCCACCGTAGAGCTTTAGGGTGGGGTCTCCGTGATCCCCCCAACACTGGGATGATTTATGAAGCTGAGGCAGCCCACCATTCTAGCCTGCATAGTCATGCTTGTCTTGAGTCATCTGAACTGAAGTGTGCTGAGATTAAATTACAAGATAGTATCTTAAGGGTGATTTAAATTCTTTGGGGCTGGAACTAGACTGGAACCCTTTCAGAGACTGTATGTCTTATCTTGGTCCCCAGGGACTAGGACAGCACGTGGAAAACAGTGGTTCCTCAATACACCCTATGGACTGGACTTAAAGTCCACGGAATGTCGACCAGCTGTCACTATTGGACTTAGGGACTTAAGGTTGGAAATTTGACTTTATTATTTTCCCGTTTCTTTTCTTTATTCGATATCCAGAAGATAATTTGGAAGACAGCAGTTTACCTTATTCAAGCATTGTCTCTCACACAGAACATTTCTTAAAACTATCAGAGACAAATCAAAATGTATTAAAGATACTGATTTACATACCAAATTATAACACATCCCAGCCCCTGCCCCTGTGCTTAGTAAAGGCTCATTAGAGTAATCCAGACAGCAGCAGGCTTAGTCAATCTTTCACCTTACCAACAACCGAAAAATCAGTTTCAAGTGGATTCTAAATACATTATTATATTTTTAAAAAGAACAACAGGGGCCGGTCCCATGGCCCAGTGGTTAAGTTCCCGCGCTCCTCTGCAGCGGCCCAGGGTTTCGCTGGTTCGGATCCTGGGCGCAGACATGGCGCTGCTCATCAGGCCACGTTGAGGCGGCGTCCCATATGCCACAACTAGAAGGACCTGCAACTAAGATATACAACTATGTACCTGGGGGGATTTGGGGAGATAAAGCAGGAAAAAAAAAAAACATTGGCCACAGTTGTTAGCTCAGATCCAATTTTTGAAAAAAAAAAAAAAAGAACAACATCCCTTGAACTGACGCCCTCTCCCTTTCACCAGCATTTCTATTTAAAAGAAGCAGTTCAGCCAGACTAATGGAAAGAAGGTTGGGTGAGCCATGTCTGTGCGGTGCCTCCACGCATAGAGAACACCTGGTGCAGGGTAGTCTCTAGCTCGTTTCCGGGGGGAGAGCCCCATGCCTTTGGACACGGAGCTTTGATTTATAGGCACGCTGTGTCTCTGTAGAACATCCTCTTGCTGATATCTGGAGCCTGTGCGGGGGGAGCTAGCACATTCTTCACGGAGACGCGTGGAAGTGTCTCCTGGCTGGCTTTTGCTTCTCGACCCGACTGGGCCTCATCCAGGACTATGCGGCTGTGTGTTCACATGGGTTTAGAATCCAAACACAGTCAGGAAAATTCTACCCACTCTGGAAGCAGCAGTTTATCTCGAAGAGGGAAAGAGGCCAGAGACAGGGGAAAAAGAGTGAAGCTCAGGATCGTTATATTAGAAATTATAATGGCATCAGACGCCAAACCACATGACATTTCGGGTTTGCTATGCAACGTGGATTGTTCACGTAAAACAGTCTTCGTCTTCATTCTTTCTTTTGAGGAAGATTAGCCCTGAGCTAACATCTGCTGCCAATCCTCCTCTTTTTGCTGAGGAAGACTGGCCCTGAGCTAACATCCGTGCCCATCTCCCTCCACTTTATATGTGGGACACCTACCACAGCGTGGCTTACCAAGTGGGGCCATGTCCACACCCGGGATCCGAACCGGTGAACCCCGGGCCGCTGAAGCGGAACGTGCGAACTTAACTGCGGCGCCACTGGCTGGCCTCCCTTGCCTTCATTCTTGATTTTTGCCTTCATGTGTGTACTCTGGGATGTTTGTATTCCTCCATCTGTCCATCCATTTGTTTGTTCATTCTGCAAGTATTTATGAAGTACTTGACCCTGTATTTGTCACGTGCTGGCGAGGCCACAGCAAGACCTAGTGCCCCTTTTCGCAGCACCTGTGGCTTATAGAGGGCTGCAGGGGTCACGGTGTTGTGTGGTGCCATCGAAGCATTGCATTTTTAAATGCATTCTTAAAAAGAGCCCACATGCTACAGACCAATTTTCTTAATTCCCTCTCGAAAGCTCCGGTTGATTGTGGCTAAGCAATGGAACCTCCCACCTGGGTCCCTGGTGGCATGTAAAGATGGACATGGCCTTGTCAGGGACTGGCTTACTAAAGCTGCTTCTCATGTTGTGGGAAGGGTGTGGGAATATTGGCAGATTTCTCTACAGGAATTGACTCTGTTGGAGAAGTCTCTTAAAGCAGGGTTGATAGAGAGAAACTCTTGGGTTTCCAGGGGAATGAGGAAAGTGGCCCGTTTGGGGTCGCATCAGGGAGGTAGTTGACTAGAGGGAGCATTGACAGTGATGCCACAGAGACTGCTGCTGCACCTCTGGCCTTGTTGGGCAGGGTGGGCAGGGCCCAGCCATCCTCGTTAGGGAAGGATGGCCACGGTCCTGAAAGTCAGCCCTGGGCCAGCACGCCCAGCAGAGGCTGTCCACCACGCCCGCCTCCACCCTGGATTCTCGAGAATCCTTCTGGGAAAAGAAAATGACGAGCTTCCTGGCTCCGAGTCCTCGCCTCTCTCCCACCTCTCTTCCTCTTCCTTTCTCCATTATTCCTCCTCTCCCTACTTCCTTTACTCTCTTTTCATTTTCCTCCTCTTTTTTTTTTCACGTTTCTCTTCTCTTTTCCTAGCTCTGGCACTTCCCCCTCTCATACTTTGTTGTGCAGTTCTTAAACCTGAGAAGATTAAAATTTGCAGCCTGTGGACTTTGAGACCATCATTATGTTTCAGTAGGAGAGCCCTGTGCATCATTGCCCCATTGCTCTCTGAACCTTCGTTCTTAATTCTGACTAAAGGCTGGGCTGACGACAGCCTCGGAGATCAAAGCGCTCCCGGCCGTCTGGACCTGTGAGCCACACCTGGGACTCGCCTCACCCCGTGTACTCAGTGTGGCCTGGGGCCCCGCCTGCACCCTGAGATCCAGCTTTTTCAAACCCCTGGCTGTTCTGAACCCAAGGGTGAATGACGTCAGGGAATGATTTCACCCTGGAAAGGGAGAGGCACTCCAGGACACTATAATTTGCAGTTGATTCACGGAAATCACAAGTCAGCAGCGCACCTTGTCTTCAGGTGTCTCGTTGCTTCATCCTTTCAGCATTTCTGTGCACCAGGGGATGGACAGGAATGACACATAACCGGCCGGGAGGGATCCGAGGTTCAGAGAGGGTAAGTGATTGGACGCAATTAGGTAAAGTCCTTACAGGACCAAGATGTCCTATTTTTACTTAAAGGGACCATTCAGAAGTGGACTCTGACACCCTGAGAACATTTGTAGTGTCACTGCCCTCAGTTGTGTCTCCATCGATACCACGTGGCCAAGTCGGGCTTACAGGCAGTAACACTCAGCAGGCCTCCCTGCCCCCCTCCGCACTGTGGCTGCGAGGGGGCAGGCGGAACCCGCTGCCTCCAGGGCAAAGCCAAGCTCCTGATCAAGCTGCAGGCCCGCCTTTCTTTGGCCTTTGGCCATGTTTTCAGCTCCTTGCTCCTCGTGGACTGATCCTAGTCACTCTCGCCTTCCTGGGCGTCTGCTCCCTCGACCCTGTTCTTATCCCCCTACCTCTGCGCTCCGCCTGTGGTCTGCAGTGTCACCTGGCTCAGCACTCCCAACACAGGTAACGTCTTCTCCCAGAAGCCCGCCCCGCCCTCCCAGGAGGGGTGGCCCAGGGGCTCCTCTTGGTTCCCACAGTCCCCTGTGCATCTCTCCATCATGGCCCCGAGCACAGAGCTTTATAATCTGTTTGATCTGGGTCTGCTTTCCTCACTAGACCACAAGTGCCTCCAGGGAGGGCCTGTATCTTACTCATCTTTGTATCCAGAACTCTGCATAACATCTGACACAGAGTTCCAACTCCACAGATGCTTCTTGAATGAATGAGTAATCAGGTATTTTTATAGGATTAAAAAATGCCAAGTTATAGGGGGCTTCTAATGTAAGACTGTAGATACATTTTTTTTTTCCGTTAAAAAGAAACTTTGGGGGCCGGCCTGGTGGCACAGCAGTTAAGTTTGCACATTCGGCTTCGGTGACCCGAGGTTCACGGTTCGGATCCCAGGTGCGGACATGGCACTGCTTATCAAGCCATGCTGTGGTAGGTGTCCCACATAGAGAGTACAGGAAGATGGGCATGGATGTTAGCTCAGGGCCAGTCTTCCTCAGCGAAAAGAGGAGGATTGGCAGCAGATGTTAGCTTAGGGCTAATCTTCCTCAAAACAAAACAAAACAGAAGAAGCTTAAGATTGATAGTGTAACTTTACACAAACTTTTTACAAGAATATTCTATTTGGTAGCATTTAATTAAGGGAGAATTGGTATTAAACACTTTGTGACAGAAGGGAAGCTTTTGGTTTTCTCATTAGCTTATGAGCTAGTTACTTTGATCTTGGGGCTTGTGCTTTATATAATTCTGGAAATACATAAGAGGACCTTCCCAGACAAAGTGTATCCTGTTCTATTCCTAATTAGTGATGGGTGCTAATTTTACACTCTAATCTGTTGGTTTAAGCAGGAGAGCTCGCCTGATCATTAAAATTCTGGTGACTTCTTAGAGAAGATAAGGAGCAAGGTGGGAGAGAGATCCATCACCGTCAGAAACAATTCTATAGAAATTCTAGCCCGCCACTGGGCCAAGTGCCTCATCTGGTTCAGACCCTCTCAGCTGGTCGCCCCATGCTGTTGCTGCTGGGAGTGCATATCACTGGCGAGGACCTTTGTGTCTGGAGAGCCCCAGCCACACTCGGAGCAGACGTGGGGCCCTGCTTGATCTCAGGGTTTACTGCCTTAGGTGATTTCTGTCCTGCTTTGGGGAATTGGAGGAAGTAGAAGACACCTACGCCAGGTACATGAGCATGATGATCATTGCTTGGGGGGAAAAGCGTCCGCTCATTCTGCTGGCTGGAGAACATTGTTGGTGCAGTCTGTAGTCTGTTTCCTTTCCCCAGCCGGTCTGTGCTGCTCCCGACCTGCCTGGAACCACCTTTAGATTTAGGTCGGGAGTTTGTTTTTTCTCACTTAGGTGGCTATGTGGGAAAGCTCATGTAAATCCTTTCTTTACATTAATATTCCTGGGCTCCAGTTTTTCTCCATAAAATGAGACAGTTGTCGTAGATAATCTCGGGAGTTGTTTCCAGCTTTTAAAATTTTACGATTTAGAGTTCTGTCTCCTTTCGTTGTTCTTGTTTCAGATTCTCAAATCGTTATTCTTATATTTGTGTGAATAGAATAGGCAATAGCATCTGGTTCCACAAGTAAATGGCAGCCTTTATTGGAAAAATATACGTGTTGGAAGGACAGCTCTCAATTGTGATGAAGTAAATGATAGCCACTTTCAAGGCCAATGACTAAGGAATTACAGGAAAGCGTTGACCCTTCTGTCAACATAGCTCTGCAACCTGAGATGGCCTTAGTACAAAGGATATTTATACATTGGGTTTCAGAGTAATAATTCAAATGCACAAGAGCCTCATCTTGCGATGTTATCACAGGAATGTCCAGACAGTGTTTTCTTTACCTCCAGGAAGAGCTGTTTAGAAGGATGGATGTGTCCAGCTGCATGTTTAATACTCTTGGGAAAAAATTGTTCTATAAACACAGCAATAACCAAGTATGGATGCTTCAAAGATGTTTGTTTCTTTGCTTACAATTGTCAGGACCATGAATACACAAGAGTACAAAATTAATAAACACTATCACATTTGCTGTTATTGTAAACCAGGCAGCACTATTTTATTTGCATCATAGGGTATTATTCTGGAATTTCACTCTTAAATGGTTTGAAATGACTGAAAATTGAACCAGGTTTAATCAGAGTTGGTGAAGCATTGCTCAGAGTTACGCAGTCAGCCAGTCTACGTATTTAACAACTTGGACAACTTTTTACTTTTAGCAAATTAAATATTGCCACTTGAGAAAATATTCCTGAAGAAGGTCGGCTCTGTTTTTAACGCCCAGGAGGTGTTTCTCCATACCCAGTACTCTCGTGGTAGCCTGGTTCTTTCGAGGTAGTTCTGTCAGGTTTGTGGGGGAAGGCAGAAGAGGACGAGGAGAGGGGAAGACCCGTTTGCCCCCCCCCCCCCCCCCCCCCCCAGTCCCTTTCCCCTCTCCCTGGAAAAGCGCAGTGTGCCGGGTGTGGAGATGCCTTCTCCTTCCTCTTTGAGAGGCGCGAGGCGGTGCTGGTGAGGCCGTTGCCTGCGGCCCCTGCATTCCCCATGTGCGATAACCCCTGCTCTTGGAAGCCAGCCCTTCCCTTTGTCCCGCTCTCTGGAGACCTGTGCAGCGGAAGAAGGAAGGATAATCTCTTCATCTGGAGAAATGACTCGCCCCAAGGGGCGTATGGCAATTTTTCCTGTGCAAGGAAGGGCAGGTGCGCTTCCCAATGCCATGCCAAGGTCAAAGGCTAACATTCTCTTGACATCTCATCTCAGATGTGCCAACTCCGATACCCCTCCCTTAGCCGCTGTGGTTTCTTACTATTCAAATTTATGAATCATAGAGGGGAGCTCATGGAAAATCTTTTTATAGAAATGAACATATTGTTTCTATCCCTGCCTTTCTATTTTGGGGGCAGGGAGAAAGGGAAGATGTGAGGCCCTGTCACGCATTGAAGCAGGCCCAAGGCCCATGGCTTGAAGGCTCTGATGTGAACGTTGTATCCAACCCGAGACAGCTTGTTCTGACACTACAGTCAGCTGTGATCGGGATGTTTAAACAAGTGGAATGCATTCAAACAGAACACTGTCCCCAACTGATTTTTTAAAAGTATCATTGAAAATTAGGACTGTTTAAAGGGTGAGTTTCACTTATTGGCCCAGAGAAGATCCCCACCCCTTGACCACAGAGGACACCAAGAGCCAGCACGGCTCCTGCCTTGGTTTGCAGGCTGTCCAGCGTGTGCTCACCGCAACCTGTGTTTTCTCTTCCTCTTGATAGGTTGTTGAAAAGCCGGTGCCAAAATGACTGAGCGCTTTGATTGCCACCATTGCGAAGGCTCTCTCTTTGGCAAGAAGTACATCCTGAGGGAGGAGAGCCCCTACTGCGTGGCGTGCTTCGAGGCCCTCTACGCCAGCACCTGCGAGGAGTGCGGGAAACCCATCGGCTGCGACTGCAAGGTACCCCTGGGCCGGCAGCGCCCGGAGTCCTAGTCCTTGTCACCTACTGAATTCCAAGCCCCTTCAGAGGCCTTTCTGAGCCCTTGGTTGCTGCTTTTCCAGGACATTCGTGCAGAGTGTCCTAAGTCCACTTCTCACCTTCTAGTGACCAGTGTCCTGGTCTGACCACCCCACACCTCCTGGACTGGCACTTTCTCGGGGGCGACGCCCTCTTTCTTCTGTTTGCCTCCTGCTGACTCACGAGTCGTGGGTGCTGCTCAGTAAATATTTGATGAATGAACGTGCACATGAGTGAACCGGAGCTGGTTCCCAGATCAGGGGGCACAGAAAAGCACCGCATTCATCGGAATATTAGGGGCTCTTTTCTTTTTAGTGGGAGAAGACCAGAAATTGTGTTGTTTCTTTTTCAAAGGGGAAAGGCTCGTGCAGAGGAATTACCAGCTTCTCTGCTGTGGGTGGGCAGCAGGTTCTACAGAGGCCGCCGGTGATTGGCGCTGACGGCCGGGGCTGAGTGTTGGGAACCCTGCTCTGTACTCTCAGCGTGTCCCTAGTCTAAGCCAGGCCCTGAAGGGTGGCCCTGGGGTGCTTCCTTGTCTCTGAGGTCTTCGGCTGCAAACCTGCTGCTTAAACACACGTGACCAACACTGGAAGTGACTGTCATCCTGAGAGCCACAGCACTGGGACAACATGGGTCACTTTGAAATCTCTAAAGGCATCAGCTTAGTGGACCCCAAGGCACCTCGTGGCACGTCACGCCTCTTCTCTACTCTCGTTCCTTTGTACTCCATAGGGGTTCTTGCCACACTCCTCTGTGATTTCAGTATCCGTGCGTAACGTAACTGCTGGCTGCTTGAAACAATTCCAACACATCTTGGGCAGGTTTCTTACGCTTCTTTCCTTTGTCACGTCACTCCTAGGAAAGGCAGTGAGCAGCAGGCCGCACCATCAGTCTCTGTTGCTAGGTATTTAGTGACAGTTGAAGAGTGATTTCCATCCTGTGCAGAAGGAAGCCTTTGCGCAGATCAGAGATGAAGGATGTGCAGCACGGGCCACTTGAAGCCAAGCTGCAGCCTGTGTCGTTTGGCTTCAGAACAGGAGTGGCATGCCAGGCGTGGAAGAAGCAGAACTAGCAGTGGTCCTGTGTCAACTTTAAAATGTTCAGAGGCTTGGCTACCGTGAGCAAAAAGTAGCTGATCTTGCGAGTCTAGGAGTCGAATAGCTCCCTGTCTCCAGCTTAGTCTGACGCGTGGTCGCTGTGCCTGATGGGCGTGCTTAGACCCTCTCCATTTACTTACTAGGCTGAGCATAAGAGCTCAGACACCAAACCGCCCAGTTCCGGTCCTGGCTCTGTGTCTCACTAGCTGTGCGAACTTGGGCCGATTACTTGACCCCTCTGAGCCCGTCTTTCTGTTTATAAAGTGGAGCTAAAATGAGGGTGCCTACTTCCTAGGGTTATTCTGGTGGTGGATACAAAGCCCCCAGCACGCTCAATAGCAGCTGATGGTGTTATAAACTCCAGGCTTCCACTTTTCCTCTGACTACTTCCCTATTCTTTCTGTAACATGTTTCCCCCCCAACCTTTGGAAGCTTTGCCCCCTCTCTTTATCAGTTTTCATTATAGAAACGTCCATAAAAATGTCCGGTTTGAGGAAGAACTAATAGGCAGAGAAAAAAATTATTACTTTATAAAAGCTTTACCTGGAAAAGATGTAAGTAGCTGGGGGGTTCCGATATTATTCTGACCAAGGAAACCGTAATTTACAGGAAACTCTTTGGATATTTGGGGCTAGTCATCCTTCACTGTCGCTAAAGTGAAAACCACAGAACAAAAAGCACTTATCATTTCTCTGACGTGATTTAGTGGAAAGACCCTTAAAACTAATTATCCTTCCGCACATACTTTATGAGCAAATAAACAAGAATCCCCCGAGTGGGGCCAAAATCAACAAGGCTGCTGCAAAGTCAGGAGTTAATCATGCTGAACTTCTCAACCCAGACCCGCGGCTCCCTCTGTGTGGAGTCACGCCATGTGATTTTCCACATTTTGGAAGAAGAAAGATGTGGCCTGGAAGTTAGACCTTGCCGTTTGGAGCCTTTGAATATTTGGAACGGTTTTCTTGACTTTCAGAAGTAATTATGTAGTTGACTTTGTGGAGGAAGCCGTGGTAGAAAAATGTTCGTGTTATTTCAAGAAGGAAAGCCTGAAGTCCTGGCAGGCGGGTGCTTGATCGAGCAACTGAGCGGGCAGCTCGGGTGGCCATTCTCTTTTCTTAAAATAGCGTGGGCACCATAAGCCCCACTTCACTCTCCCTCTGAAGGACGTGTATGTGTAATTTTAATGGGCAAGCCTGTGGGAATTAGGCTAGTTTTGTGGGTATCGACTGACTTTTAAATGAGATTGACAGGACCTCGGGACGTGTTTCCTTAGTTAGCTTACATAAGGTTGAATATCCTTTCTCTGCAGTCACTCAATTATATCCTTTATTTCTATTTAGTTACTCTCAGGAAATGCTGTGATCTCAAAGGGTAAAAATCATTCACTTTTATGGCCAGTGGAAAAGTTGAAAACAGGGAATACAAATAAAATTTCATGATCTTCTGACATTATGCTCTTCCTGAAATTTTTCTTGGACACTTGTGTATACTAGCAAAATATTTTTTTAGCCTGATTACAGATGTTTTTTTGGATGGATCTACCTAATTCCTGGGCTTCAAAAATTCAAGAAACTAAAGAAAAGATAGGCTGGACCAATAATTCCAGGCATGGCTGCTAGTACCGTTCATTTAACAAAGCTGTGACTTTAACAAACTCTGGACCATATGGCTCTCTCAGAGTGAATTTTCCCTGTCTCTGCAAACAGTGCCATGAAGTCAGAGAGGCTCCCAGACCCACCCATGTGCCCCAGAGGCTGCTGTGAAGAGGACGAGAGAGTGATCTGCAGACCTAAAGCTAGCACCCAGGGTAGCTACCGCGCACTGAGCCATAACTTTGTTCCAGGCGCCTTGAAAACGCCTTCATTGCATGATCTAAATTCTTCCAAACACCCTACAGAGAAGAACTTTGCTCATTCCATTTTATGGAGCAGCCACTGAGGATTAGAGAGCTGGGCATCTTGCCCAGGGTTACGTGATTAGGAGGCAGTCGAGGTAGAATTGGAACCCGGATGCGGTGGCTCCTATCCTACGTGTGATGCTCTCTGCCCCGGGCAGCCTCGGGTGGGACGCTGTCTCTGACTCTCCGGTCAGATGTGGCTTTGTCTAGTGGGCAGTCCTGTGCGTAAAAGGCATCTGCCTGGCTGCTATCACGTGACCCCAACCAAAGTCTCCTGCCTTTCTCCCGAGCCCTGTCAGATGGCAATGTCTGCGCCGCAGAAGTGACGCTCCATTTGCTTCTGTGACACTCTCTCCAGCTTCCTGGTTAATTAAATGGGAAACATCAAATTGATGATCAATTTGACACAAGTCCACCCATCAGACCATGAAAGTTTCTCAGCTAACATTTGGCAAGTTCTTAAAGGACAGAAAGCATCTGAGGTCTTTTGGCAGAAAGCAGTCAGGGGACTCTGAAATAGACTAAGGTTTTTACACATCCAGGTTAAATCAGACGTCCATGTTACACTTCCAGAAGGTTCCTGACCAAGGCTGGTTTAGGGGCCCTAAGGTCAAGTGGAAAAACCCGTCCTTCCTGCCCTGGAGCAGGACTCGGGCCTCTCCTGCTGCTTTTTCTGGGCCGTTCTTCTGGGGAGAGCTACCGTTTCAGATACGTGCTCACAATCCAGCTTGCCAACCGGCGCTTTTTTATTTGTTGAGGTGATTTTTAAGTGCCTAATGAGTGAATCACCTTTTTAGAGTTTCCGTGTAATTTGTCCACAAAGTTTGTAACGAGCACTGAAAATCCATATATTTATCTAGACATCCTCCTATAAAAGAAAGATCTGTTTCTGAAGGGAGTTGAGTAAAGCAGGACCCTCGGAGCTGGGGACACAGCTGACCAGATGAGTGATGTAAGAAGACCCTCACCGCCTGTGGAGCAGAGGGTCATCGGCAGTCGCCAGCAAAGGCACGCGGCATTCAGCAGTGACGCCGTGCCCACCCAGGCGGGACTCTAGCCAGACTTGCCTGGGTTCCCCTGCAACAAGCTGTGTGACAAGGACAAGTCATGCCACCTACAAGCCTTGGCTTCCTCATCTGGAGTTGGAGTTGCCTGTCTCGCAGGCCTGGGGCTGGGGGAGTAAACTAGCTAATGTGGACAGAGCACCTGGAACAGGGCGGCACAGAGTAAGCGCTGTCATTCCTCCCGTTGTCCCTTCTTCGGGACCTTTGTTTTTAAAGATTTGAAAGGATACACAGTTGGAAACGTGAAAACCTGAGAATCTCAAGGCACAGAACATCTTTTCAAAGTGCTGAGTGTGAATGATGCTGAGACCCCATTATAAAGTGCCAGCTTCTGGATTTGAGGAGTGGTTGTTTGGGAGCCTCTCCCAGCCCAGGTGGAACCTCGTGTGAGGAACTGAGGGCAGCTGCCGTGTGGAGGGCCCCCCGCCAGAACCGCCTCCAGTGAGCCAAGGCAGGGGCTGTCCCCTCAGGCCACTCACCGCACCCCAGGGCTTAGGGGAAGTCTCAGGTTCGGAGCCAAGCCAAAGTACCCCCGTATTAGGAATGTTTCTGAAATGGAAAAATAGAAAATCGGAAAGGAAGTGTTTGGGCCTAATCTTACATTGTTTATCAACATTTTACTGCAATTTATGACATTTCTGTGAGCACAAGATTAGCCTTGGATTTTTTTCTGGGATGTATAAAAGATTTTTTCTTTCTCCTTTTTTTTTTTTTTTTTTTTTTAGTCACGCTCTCTCCAGAGGACTTGAAAACCAGGATATTTCTAGGACATTTGAAAGTTCTTGAGAGTCTGTCAGCGAATCTATACTTCCTCACGTCTTCTCTCCAGCTTCCGTCTGGTACCTCTGCCACACTCACTTTTGGGGCCCACGTAGCGTGCTCAGGACTAGACGAGACTAGCTCGGTGCAGAGAACCAAAACTAAGCATCTGTTTGTAGCCGTGAACACTAGGGATGAAAAGGGCCGCTGGGCACCAAGTCCTGACAGGTAAACACCCAGAGCACGATGTCAAGCTGCGGGCCAGGCACACGGGTCTGGTCGATTATAATACGGCTTCTTGGCCTTCCCGCGGCGTTTTCCAGTGTCCCTCCCAGCCCCGGGGAATCATGTTTCTAAAATCCTGCCTCAGGGTCAGGAGGACTCAGGACTCACAGGAAAATGTCGTCTTGGCCAAAAGCCTCAGTGTGCCCTAAAAAAGCGAAGCTGCCAGTATTCTGTTACCTTCCTCTTGCCATAAAGTCTTTTCTCGTTTCCTCCTTGTTGTGGGCTTTCTTAAGAAGTGAGTCCAGGAGGAAGCTGTGACATGAATTTGTTAACTTAATCAGACTTCTAAGGAGACCACAAACTGAGAGCTCGAGAAAGAGAATGACAGGGAAACCCGATAGCGTGATCGGTTAGATAAGCGTTCCCATATATGATTTTGAAAGAGATGTGTGACACAGGCTCCTTACAGTGCTGAGGGGTTGGGGTGGCGCACGACTTCCGTCAGCCAGCATCACTTAGGGCCGGGAAGCCCCACAGGGCAGGTGATATTTGAGCCGTGCCAACAGCTGAGGGGGCTTTGCCTGTTGGAGAGGAGGGGATGGGCCGTCCAAGGCAAGCGACAGCACGGACAAGGGCATGGAGGTGTGAAAGAGGGCACTGGAGCCGATGATGAGGCTGGGCCAGCACGTTGGGGCCAGCTTGTAAAGATGCTGCCGGGCCAGGGAAGGGATACGAGCCAAATGTGCATCTGAATTCTGTCGCATCACTGAAGGCAGAAAGACAATGGGAATGTTGCAGAAAACGTCATTCACAGCTTTTTAGCATCGTTTTGTTAATTTTACTCACCTATAAAATAAGAATAAAACCTTATTTCATAGGGTTATTGTATGGCTCAAAATTGGTAAGGGGGTGATTAAGAAAAAGAACTTTAGATTTAAAAAGGCTGAGGAACTCTAAAGCACTCCCCGAAAGTAGAGTGGTAGAGTGATTAGCATGTGAGCCGTAAGGTGAGGGAAAGGTGAGGGAAAGTCGCATCAATGTTAGTCTTCGTGAGGACGTGTAATTCAGCAAGTCACGCTTCAGGCGGCTGCTTTCCTCCTTGGCTGTGATCTGAATGGAAGCTCACACTCAGTCGCTGAGCAATTGCCATAGACCAGTTCTGTGTGCTTTCACGTAGACCTCTTACACGTGGCAATGCTTTGTATGCAGCAACTCCTTAATTCACACGGCGCTCGCAGCCAGCGGTAGGCACTATTATTCTTATTCTGCAGGTGAGAAATCAGAGGCTGAGAGGTTGTGACTTGTCCACAGTCACGTGGCCGGCATATGGCAGAAAACAGACTTGAATGGAGAACCCTTGAGTTTACCCACTAGGATGAACACGTCAGGTGTTTAGACAGGTGTCCGTGATCCCCGGGGGGCCCCGTGGTGCAGCACATGTGCAGCAAGTGACCAGGCCTTCCGCCCTGCCTGCCTGCAGCAGCCACTCAGATGTCGTCAGCCCGGGCAGATCACTGCTGTCTGCGGCAAGAACGGCGCTGGGCCAATTACAGTCCCACTGAGAACCCACCCCCGCGGTGACGCTAGCTTGTTTGAAGACTATTTTTATTTATTGCACACCATGAAATTTAAGAGCGTGATGATAGGCTGATATTTATCTTTAGGGACAATATTTTGTCAGAAGGTTTGAGAATTATCAAACATCGTTGAATAAACAATTCAGGAACTGTTGCATGTTCATGCTGAAATATGTGTGTGTGCATGCACATGCAAGAGAGAGGTAGACTGAGCGAGGGGAATTGTGCAGGTGAGTGACGATGGCCCAGGGAGGGAATGCAGAGATGACTCAGCCCTGGGTGTCACGTGGAAGGGACCTCATGTCAGCTCTCCTGGCTGGAGGTGGGACTAGCAGCATATGCAGGCATTTGCTCCACCCCAGCCTGAGGGGGTGGGCGGCTTTTCGGGTCGAAGCCCCGGTGAAATGGCTGCACCCGCTCCATGCGGTGCCGTAGCTCAGGTCACTCCGAGGAAGGCAGCAGCTTCCTGGGAGACGGGATAGCGGGGAACCGGTAGTGACCACAGGAGGGCAGCGTGGCAAGGGTGGACGTGAGGAGCTGGCTTTTGGGAGGTCTAGATGTCTTGCTTTGGTGCTTGGGTCTCGTAAGGACATGTCGATAGCACCCAGATTTAAAGGGGCACTCTGTAGTGTCAAATGTCTGTCAACAAATCAGCCTTAAACTGTAGCTATTGTTTTCATGTCAAAAACGTTAGCTGTAGGAAAAGTGGATTTCTGTGGTGCTTTTGATCCACGTGAACATTTTATTTTTATTTATTTTTTTCCAAAGATTTTTATTTTTTCCTTTTTCTCCCCAAAGCCCCTCAGTACATACTTGTATATTCGTCGTTGTGGGTCCTTCTAGTTGTGGCATGTGGGACGCTGCCTCAGCATGGTTTGATGAGCAGTGCCATGCCCACGCCCAGGATTCGAACCAACGAAACACTGGGCCGCCTGCAGCGGAGCGCGCGAACTTAACCGCTCGGCCACGGGGCCAGCCCACGTGAACATTTTAAAATGAGCTTCTGCATGGCTGTCCGGTCACGGTAACCGCTCTGCTGTCCTGTCTTCGTCCTGGGACTCGCCCAGGGGTGGAGGCCGAGGCACCGCCCAGAGGTTCCCCTCTCACGATGTCCTCCGTGGGGGTCTCCCGCAGGTTTTTGCAGGTCACCCTCAAAAGGCAAAAGACCTTGAACTTGTACTTCCCGTCCTGCTCTTTTCACTGACAGCCTGTAGCCCCTGTCTGTGGGATGCCGACTCTGGGCAGCGTGGCCAGCGGGCACCTGGCCCTTCTCCTCGAGGCAGGTCGGCATCTCTCCCTCTCCCCTGGGCCCTGCCCCTTGGGCGGGGGCCCCGTCTCAGCCCGGCGCTGACTCAGACCGCCCAGGACACTTTGTGGCTCTCCCACAGCAGCAGTCCACGATGAAGTGACTGGTCAGTACAGAGGGGACCCAGCCGCCTTCTGGGCAGGTGTTTTCATCTTTTACATAGTCATCAAGACTTGCTTTCTAAATTTTTAAATTGGGGTTAAATACACATAACATAAAACGTACTGTCTTAACCATAGTGCTAAGGACGTTTGCATTGTTGTGCAACCAATCTCCAGAACTCTTTCATCTTCCCAAACTAAAATTCTGTACTCCTTAAAATAAGCCCCCCCTCATCCCCCAGCCCCTAGCACCCATCATTCTACCTTCTGTCTCTGGATTCCATGACTCTAGGGCCTCATGTAAGTGGAATCATACACTATTTGTCTTTTTGTGAGTGACTTACTTCACTTAGAGTAATGTCCTCAAGCTTCTTCCATGTTGTAGCCTTTGTCGGAATTTCCTTCCTCTTTTGAGGCTGAATAATATTCCTTGTATGGATAGACCACATTTTTTTCTTTTTTGAGGAAGATTAGCCCTGAGCTAACACCTGCTGCCAATCCTCCTCTTTTTGCTGAGGAAGACTGGCCCTGAGCTAACATCGGTGCCCATCTTTCTCCACTTTATATGTGGGACGCCTGCCATACACAGCTTGCCAAGTGATACCGTGTCTGCACCCGGAATCCTAACCAGCAAACCCCAGGCTGCCAAAGCAGAATGTGCACACTTAACCGCTGTGCTGCCAGGCCGGCCCCAATAGAGCACATTTTGATTGTCCATTAATCTGTTGAAGGGCACTTGGGTTGCTTCCACCTCTTGGCTACTGTGAACAGTGCTGCCATGAACAGGGATGTGCAAATATCTGTTTGAGTTCCTGCTTTCAAATCTTTTTGGCATATACCCAAAAGTGGAATTTCTGCATCATATGGTAATCCTATTTTTAATTTTTTGAGGACTGCCATATTTTTTTCCATACAAAATTTTTTTAAATGCATTTATTCCCCAATAGGTGTTAAAACAGTGATAGCATGATCAAAAACTCCACCTCTTCTTAAATGAGGCTGATTACTGTTCTTATTGGGCAGGGCTTTAAATGGTCTGTTTGACTGTATTCAATCTAGACAAAGGCAGTGCTGAATTGCATTTATTTGAGTACAAAATATGGTATCGTTTCTGAATGTTTTTCAGTGGATGTACACAGATCTCATCAAGGGTATGGTTTTTGAAAGCCAAGAGTAACACAGACTCTACCAGGATTTTACCTGGTGTGGTTCAGTGGAAGCAGACTTAGAAGGACATGAGCTTGAACCCTGACTCAGCTACGTGCCAGCTTGCCTGTGTGACTGTGGGCAAGTTACTGAACTTCTCTGAGCTTCAGTAATAATATTTACCTTGCAGGGCTGCGCAATGCCTTGAACTCATAACATGGTCATATTTATCATCACTAGTATCCCAGAAGGAGAAAAATAATGACTTCTTTTTGAAGAAGGGATATCTGGAGAATACAGGCTTGGCAGTCTATAATGAGTTTGCATATGAGGATGGTCATTAACTCAAATTAGAGCAGTTTGTACTTTTAGAGCATTTGTCAAAATAACCAGTAAAGCACAGATGATTTTTTCCCTAAAATTTCTGAAAATACTTGAGGCTAAAAATGCAAGAGACAGGATAGTTCTCTGCCCCCAGTGCACGCTCCTCAGTTTGGCGTCACGGAGGAAGGAGGGGACGGTGTGTCAGTGAGCTGCCGCTCTGGCCCCGGGGAGGCAATGCCCAGCTGGGGCTCGGGGAGGAGTCAGCCATACAGAAATGAGCCGCGTGAGTCCTGCATGGAGGAAATCCTACCCTCCCCTCACCGCCATTCCTGATTCTCTTGCATTGGCCATAATTCTCCTCCCAGATGTCCTAAAAAGCAAGCTTCCAACAGGAACAGCGTGAGAGGGAGCAGCACGAGGCACATGCCTTCACAGATGCCCAACTGTCTTCAAAGTAATTCAACATTGACATTTTTTAAAATTCCCTGAACTAAATGTGCAAAGAGACCATCAAATCCAATAACTTCAGCTTGGTTCAAGGTTCTGGGAAGACACACACACACACATGCATACACACATGGTATTTCAGCGAAGGAGGACCATTTGTTCCAGTGTGGGTGCTGTGTTCAGTTGGTGTTTTGGGACTTTCTGATGAAGTCCAAGATGCGTGTTTGTACATCCTACGCTGGGCGTGGCTCCAGCTTCGACCTCGGCGTCGGTAACAGGGATGTCCTGGGAAGGATGGTGCTGACAGCCGTCCAAGTGAGCAGCCCGGTGTTCAGACCTAAGATCTGGAAGGCTCCCAGGAAACCGCGTGGTGGCCTAAAATTCTGTTTCTGCCTCACTGATAAATGGATGATGGTTTCAGGTGAGAGCTGGGAATGCAAAGAGCAATAGAAAAATAATCCCATCTAAGATAAAGCTGGATATAAAGAGTTATTTTGGTTTTGTATCAGCACTTTCAAAGTGCCGTACGCCATTTAGAAAAGACAAGTAAGAGAAGCTTTCTTGTTATTCCTCAGCAAGATCAAGGGTGGCACCGAGGCGACACAATTTTCTCTGTGGGTTCGTTTCTCTTTCTCACTCTTTGCCAGCAAGCGTGGGTTCTGCCTTCTCACTGGCTCGCCCATCTGCTGCCTCTCGGCGGCGGTGGCCTCAGCCGCCCCCCGCTCTGCAGGCCATCTGCGCATCTCCCACCCCCGCCCCCATGTCCTCGCCCTGTCCTGATGCGCAGTCTGAGCATGTCAGTCTCTCCTGTTTAAATAGTTCAGCTGCTCCCGACTGCCTTCCGGATAAACTTAAACTCCACGCAGACCTAAAAGGGCCCTCCTGTCCAGCCTGGGCGTGGCCTGTCCCACCTCGTGCCCTGCCTGTCGCTCGAACCCCACACACAGCTCCACCAAGCACCCCTCTCGCGGTCGTCCGTGCTCATGCTCTCTCTGCCTGGTATTCCCTCTGACCTTCACTGCCATCCACTTTGACACTCGGCTGGTGGCACCTGCACGAGAAGTCCCTGCTGCCCCGTTTTCCGCCAGGTTATACCAGGGCTCTGTCCTTGGGTGCCTTCTGAGAACTTCCCTACACCCAGCTTCTCTCCCTCCAGTGATCTCCGTCATCCCTCTGTCATGGATGGCTTTGCCAAGCTTCCTCATGGCCAAGGGACTCCGGCCGTCTGCTTCTCTGTCAGTGGTTGACAAGTGAGAAGCATTGATGAGTCTCCTGTTTTCTGTTTCTCTTTGTTGCAGGCAATATCTAAGGGGAATCCATTTGTTTTTCAAAAGCACCTCTTTCTCTCGCACACACCCACCTGTCTAAATCATTGTTCCAGAAGGCAGCAGGAGGAGAAGAGCCTAATCTTCCTCCTCTCAGCGCTAGGTGACCGTGGTGCGGGCAGGCCCACAGGCCTGGCCCCTTCACTCCCTGATGGCGCCGCACTTTGCAGCATGCCCCCTCGCTCCACTGTGGGGCAGAGCGCCTCCCGCCCCTCCTGCCCTCTCTGACTGTCTCGTGTGGTCTGGTCTGCAGGACTTGTCCTACAAGGACCGACACTGGCACGAGGCCTGTTTCCACTGCTCGCGGTGCAAGAGCTCGCTGGTGGACAAGCCCTTTGCTGCCAAGGAGGACCAGCTGCTCTGCACGGACTGCTACTCCCACGAGTACTCGTCCAAGTGCCAGGAATGCAGGAAGACCATCATGCCAGGTGAGGAGCGCTCCCTTCTCCCTCGGGATCCTGCGAAGCGGCTGCTCTTCTCTTCCCTCCTACTTGCTGAGGTTGTGCTCCTTTGGGCCTTTTAGCGAATGTGCGTTGTGCCCTCCTGTGCGCCAGGCGCTGGGTGAGGAGCTGGGTGCTCACAGAGGAGCGAGCCGAGTACTTGCTCCTCTGCCCTCGAGGACTTCACATTGTAGACAGACGCAGACTTGACCACAGGTGGGTCGGATGCCAAGGAGGGTGGTAGGTGACTTATCTGTGGATGGGGGATGATGGAACCGTGTCCCTTGTTTTTCGGGGGAGGTTAGTTGGCTTCTTTTGTTTGTGGGACAAAGAAATCTTTTATTTTATAAACCAGAGTGAACAGAAATATATAGAATTTTAAAATACAGAATTAGAAAAATAAACCGTGTTAAACACATGCAGAAATGAGGACAGGGACAGTAACCACCCTGAGAAGAGCCTAAGATTTGGACCCTAGATGACTAGGAGAAAGGTGAAGAGATCAGCTGTGGCTGGCTCATTCATCATACACCGTCAGTGACGTGCTCTGCACGACCAGTGAAGAGCGACAGGAGGGAGCCTTGCCAGATTTAGTGAATAAAAATGTCAGACTCTAGGGCTGGCCCCTTGGCCGAGAGGTTAAGTTTGCGCTCAGCTGCCGCAGCCCAGGGTTTCACTGGTTCGGATCCTGGGCGCAGACATGGCACTGCTCATCAAACCATGCTGAGGCAGTGTCCCACATGCCACAACTAGAAGGACCCACAACTGAAATGTACAACTATGTACTGGGGGGACTTGGGGAGAAAAAACAGGAAAAAAAAAAGAGAAGATTGGCAACAGTTGTTAGCTCAGGTGCCAATTAAAAAAAAAGTCAGACTCCCAGTTAAATCTGAGTTTCAGGTCATTTTTTAGTATCTGTCCCGTTGGAGACTTTTAATCTGGCATCTTGACCAGTGAGCGACATAAAACCAGGAGAGAGTTCTGCCCGCTGATTGTCTGTGGGAATGTGGTGCTCACAGACTAGGACAGAGCAGTAACCAGACCATGGAATCCAGTCAGGTGGAACAGCAAACTGGTTGGGGACCCCTGACTGCCATGAGCAAACAAGGACTTGGGGGACCGTGTCTGGACATGAGGGCGTGTGGGCTCTGAGGCTCCCTCAGGAGGGCGCTGACAGGGTGACTGTCACATCAGGGTCAGGTCGGTGGGAGGGGCAGTGGCCAGGCCTGGCCTTCTAGCTATGAACAGCTCGAGACAGCTGGGCGGGCACAGCAGACTGCTGGGGAGGTGGCTTCGTTACTCGGGAAGCACCTTGAACCCTGGGAAGGCTTCGGGTTACGGCAGGCGTGTTAAGAGAAGCTCACCCATAGTAGCACTATTGTGCGAAATCACCGGATAAAGTTTGTGTGAAGTTTCAAAAAAATTGCGTCTAAAAGGTAAATTAATCTTGTGAGTCTGACTGAAAGCGTGCTGTTGAATAAGTGATTTAGGCTTCTGATTTTAAATTGAAATTTTCTTAATTTATAAACTGTTTTGACATTTAAGATATCTTACGATTAGACATATTTATAAGTTTAATTCATTTCAACGACAATTCCTGAGAACTTGAGGTCTGGCTAGTTAGTCGAGGTACTTAAAAGGAATATCAAATCTATTACGGTTTTCAGGGCGTTTGGTTCACTACATTCATAAACAGAGCCAAACGCAAAGGCCCCTTGGAAGTGGTTTTTAAAATTCACTGTACTCGTGAATGCAGCAATAAGACGTGTAAGAGGAACTTAGGCTGAGAGTTTTGAGTTTATGTCAATAGATCGAATGTTAATTTATGAAAACCAGGGGTGGCTGCTGCGTGGCCGTCTTTCACACAGTGGCCGGATTCCCACGGATGTGTGGACAGGATCAAGGCTACAGAGAGGACCGAGAGTCAGACTCTTGACTCTGGTGGAAGACTGATTGCCAAGCTCCAGAGTTGTGTTTTATTTTTGGTTTGCTTTGGTTTTGACCATGAAGAGATAGGGAAGAGTTTTGAGCGAGAGACTGAAGTGCGGGAGGTGTTACTTTAGGAAGATATACTGGATAAAAAATAACCATTTTTACAAAGGCAAGGGGATAATTAGGCTTCAGTGAGATGGTCTCTTATTGCTACCACATTTCTCCGGTTAGTATATCTTAAAAATAACTGCGACACCCTATTACAAGGATGTCACCGGGACGTCACCCGGCGCTGCTGGGATTGTGTGAGCGAGGACAGAGCTGGAGGCACTGTGGCAGCTTCAGATGGGGCACTGAGGGCAGGGAGGCCTCTGACCAGATTCTGTTAGCGCTGCAGGTGCTGGAACTGAGGGCCACATGTGCCACGGTGGGGATCGAAGGCTACAACCCACAGAAGCCGGGCCAACCTGGGTCCTGTCCCACAGGGAGTCACATATAGAGACACAGCTGTCCTGGAACAGTAAGAACCACAAAATTAATTGAAAGACAAATGAAATCTTTACTAGGTTTTCATGACCAGAGCCCAAGGAAGCTTCCACTCATTACTCATAGCAGACTTCTTCAAATCCTCTTTCCCATCTGCATTTCGCTGCTCCCAGGGCTGTGGCTGCCCCGAGGATGCTCCGTCGCCTCCGTCCCCTCCACACCCTCCCCAGAGTTCTCCTGCGGCCGCGGGTCTCCCTGGCCCTGCTGTCTGCATCCTCCGGGGGTCACCTCCTGGTTCTGTTCGTTTGCTCTTCCTCAGCAGTGCTCTGCCCTTTTGCAAGAGCAGATCTTCCTCAACTTCTGATGGCATTACATCCTGATAAACCCATTATATGTTAAAAATATCACAAGTCGAAAATGCATTGAATGCACCTCACCTACTGAACATCACAGCTCAGCCTGGCCTACCTTAAACGTGCTCAGAACACTCACAAAGCTTATACTTTGGCAAAATCATCTAACACCAAGTCTATTTTATACTAAAGTGTCGAGTATCTCATGTAGTTTATTGAATACTATACTGAAAGTGAAAGACAGAAAGGTCACATGGGTACACAATGGTTGTAAGTGTATCGGTTGTTGACCCTCGGGATCCGGTGGTGACTGGGAGCTGTGGGGGCTGTACCGGCCCAGCATCACAAGAGAGCATCAACTGCATACCGCTAGCCTGGGAAAAGAGCAAAATTCAAAATTCAAAGTATGGTTTCTATTGAATGTCTGTCACTTTCTCATCATTGTAAGTCGAACCATCATGAGCCAGGACCGCCTGTTAATTCTGCTGGCCTTGGCTTCTCCACTTCTCCCTCCCCTTGATTACCCTACCTGGAGGACCAGGTCACGATAGGATTCCTCCTGGGGTGTGGAGGTGGGGACCCAAAGGAGGAGGCCCCGGACAAGGCGGGTCATGACTGGA
The DNA here is from genome assembly GCF_021613505.1 of Equus quagga. Taxonomy (NCBI): domain Eukaryota; kingdom Metazoa; phylum Chordata; class Mammalia; order Perissodactyla; family Equidae; genus Equus; species Equus quagga. The sequence goes on from NC_060271.1 coordinate 52,659,585, forward strand.
GCTCTGGGAAGTGGTGGAAGGTGCACACGTGGGCTTCGCATCTGCTGCGTGGCTGTGGAACCCGTGGGACCCGCTGAGGTCTTTAAGAAGGGAGCTTATTGTTCATTTTGTGCTGGTGCAGCGTGCAGGTGTGAGAGGAGAATGCCCAGCTCAGGCACTGGTAACGAGAACGCAGCTCAGCCCCACGGCAGGAAAGTGTAAGAGCATCAGCACTCCCGCCTCCACATCGAAGGGCTGTGCTTCTCACTGACGTCAGGGATCTTTAGATAGAGACGCTGGAGAAGACTGGCTGGTGCCTGCCAGGGTGGAGGCACGTGCCAGGAAAGGGAGCCTCAGGGATGTCATGTTTGAACAGTCTTGAAGGATGAGGAGCTGGAGTTCAATGGATGGAGATGTCGAAAAGGTCACTTCCGGTTGAGGAAATGGACTGGGCACCAGAGGCAAGGTGTCTGGAAAAAGGCTGCTGTGTGCAAAAACCAGAAGCAAAAAGAAGCACTAGATGGTCGCACGTGCTTCTCTGCTTTGGTTTGATTTTTAAAAGTGCTAGACCCAAATCAAGATGACCAGCAGTACAGAGCATCAGCGTAGCTTTGGCTGGGAACTTAGATACATAGGACAAGAGGCATGTGCTCAAGAAAAGCTCGCCCACTGGGCCCACACCCCACAAAAGTCCATTTCTTGACGTGGTCGGGAAACTAGGCTTCCGTCGGCACAAACCACAGTGCTAGGGTCCACCGGTTCGCATCCACCCAGTGCTGAGCCCCTGTTTGCAGAGGTTTCTGCAGCTGCACTACAGCCTCTGAGCAGGCTCACGTCATCGCTAACCAGTCACCAAGTTTCTGGTTCCTCTCTTGCTTATTTGAATCAGAAAAAGACACCTTCCTCCACTGGACTTATCTGCTGGAGAATTGCTCTCATCTGCAGATTGTTAGAAGAAGGAATGCTGCTGCCACCTGCTGGCCACATTTTGCACAGGTCTGTGTCTGTGGCCTCCCGGATGTGTGCCTCCACCTGCCTTGGGCTGGAAGTGTCCAGTGGATTCCCTCCTAGGGACAGGCGTTGCCTGAGCCCTGGTGTTGGTGTAACACTGTTCCAGAGCATGCCAAGAATGCACTCATGGTCTTGCTTGCGGTCCTTAGCGAGAATCTTAATTGCCCTATTTTCATTGACAAAATCCTTGGGTTTAGGGGGCTGCTTGATCAGAGGAAAGGGCAGAGATTAAAGGAGCAAGTGACAAAGGTATTCATGGGGGAAAACTCTGCAGACCAAAGAAACTCATTCTAGGATTTACATCAAAATCCTTCCATCATTTTGACCTGAAATTCAACTGCTGAATATAATTTTCCTTATTTCAGGGTTCATCAACCCATGATTGAATTCCACAGCTTTTAAGATCACTGTGTGCCACACACCTTTACCCCATGAATTCCTTGAGTATTTTATATGCTTTATGGGAGGGAGTACTCAAATGTCTGGTCTTGCAAGTACAGGAAGCTGAGAAAGTGACCCCAAATGACATGTAATAAAATAACCACATAATGATTTTCAGCGAATATCCTAACTACTTGAGACAAGGCCATCTCACCAACCTCATAACCAGCTAAAATACAACCATTAGCCTTGTTGTTTCAACCCTATTATTTTTGGACTTAGAGCTAAAGACTAGTTTATAGACACCTGCATTGTGCTGCCCCCTGGTTCCAAAGCCGGCCGGCCTGCTTTCGGCCGAGTCCCCCCTCGTTTCCTGAACCGGGGTTGAAATCTCACTTACGTGCCCATCATTCTACAGTCCGCATCCTTTCAGTGAGACCAGGGGCTCGCAAAATTTTTCCATATAGAACCAAATCAATGCTTTGGGCCATGCAGGCCATCCAGTCTCTGTCGCAACTGCTCAACTCTGCCCTTGTAGCATGAAAGCAGTGTGGACAACAGAAGGGAGTGAATGGGCTGGCAGGGTTTCAATGACACTGCTGTTGTAAACAGGCTGCAGTCCCGATGTGCCCGTGGGCCGTGTCTAGTGTGCTGGCGCCTGAGCTAGCCCGCGTATTTGGAACACTTTGCAATTTCTTCATCCATTATGCTCCTTTCCCCCAAATCCTTCGCTTCTGCTTCATACAAAGGGTGCTTGCATACATATCTGTCTGGAAGCATCTATTTCTATAAACACACACACCTTTTTTGTGCGTATAAAGTATGAGAAAGACATTAATCAACAAACCCCGAGCGTTCCCTGTGAGTCAGGCTGGGCGGGGTTGGGGTGGGCGTGAACCAGAAAGCGTTCACTCCTCCGGGACTTCACCTACTGGAGGAAATAATGTAGCCATATCCAATGATAATAGTTGTTCAGAAGAAAATGGGCTGTTACAGGACCGAAAGTTACTAAGTGGGCTGCACAGGTAATACGCGTGGATTTAATGATAGCGTATGCCACGGCTTGGTGACACAGCACTTGAATGAAGTGAGTGATGCGGAGGCTCCTCCCAGAATCAGGCTCGAGACTCCAGGTTCGTCTACACCCAACCATCCCCTCCTCTTGAGAAGCAGAGGGCTGTTTGTTAACAGGCCCCTCTGCTCCAGAGTCCACACTCACTAAGGACTAGTCTGAGCTCCGCCACACTTCTCTTTATATTTTGCAGTGCTGAGAGAGACAAATACTTGTTTTCATTTAATGTTCATAACCACTCTGTTCAACAAATAAATCCTGAGTATGTACAGATATTGTTCCAAGAGTTGGGTGTCTAGCAATGAACCAAAAGACAAAGTCCTGGCCGTCCAACAGAAGTGATTCCCATTTAGAGGTGAGCCTTCCAGAGCTAAAGGACTCGCCACCGTCATAAAACCAGACGGTGGCAGGTTCTCAGCGCAGACTGCTCAGCCTCCAAGCCAGTCCTTTTGATGACTCTGCTTTCCTTCTTGACTCCCGCGGCAGGCACCCGCAAGATGGAGTACAAGGGCAGCAGCTGGCATGAGACCTGCTTCATCTGCCATCGCTGCCAACAGCCCATCGGAACCAAGAGCTTCATCCCGAAGGATGGCCAGAATTTCTGTGTGCCCTGCTACGAGAAACAGTATGCCTTGCAGTGTGTTCAGTGCAAAAAGGTACCTCTCCCTCTCCCTGGACCTTGCGCATTCCGGTCAGTTTGCCTCCACGCCGCTGTCGGTCAGCTCCCCCTTTCCGAAAGCGAGGGCGCCTTCATGCTTGCATGGCAGGAGCCTTAGGGCTGTCTTGCCTCACATGCCGTGGTTCTGATGTACTTGTGTGCATTTTATCCATTGGACCTGTGTTCCAGTCCTTCTTTCAAAGATGAGAGCTTGTTGTGACCTGAGATAAAAATCCTTTATCTCTTCTGTCTTCTAGAACATTTCCAAATCTTTGCTCATGTTTATGACTTGATGCTAAAGGGAAGGAGAACTAACTGTCCCCAAGCTGTCTTTGTTACACTGTTCTCCTTGAATAAACAAGAAACCAACTGCTCAACTTAGTGAGAGGGAGGGAGGATGTGAGAAGAAAAGAAAAGAAAAAAAGGTCAGCCATCAGCCAGGGATAGGGGACAGCCCAGGAACCACACTACCCCAGTCGCCAATGTGCTGTCCTGTCGTGGCTCTGTTGGGTTAGCGGACAGAGGGAAGCCGCATCTGCAGGAAGCCCTGTCTCCCGCCCACCCTGTCCACCCCCGTCCGTGCCCTTGAGAGTGCAGCTTCGTCTGCTGCACTGTGACCTCTCTCGCACGGTCTCGGCAATGTTGGGACCTGAGCCAGCCTCTTGAGGCGCTCCCTTCCACCAGGGACTTTGCCCTGGGCAGGCCTGGTGAGAACTTGGTGAGATTGCCTGGCTCCTGCCCATTGCTGACCCCACTCTGTCGCTGGGGGGCCCTGCCGAGCTGCTCCCTGCAGCTGCCCAGCCTCGGCTGGAAGGCCCACCTCGCCTGCACCTTTTCAAAGGGCAGCGTGTTGCTGACTTTCCTTCAGCCTTTCCCTTGTTTCCTTCGTCTCATTTCCATTTTTCTTTACATTCACTCTTAAATTCCATTTCTCCCCATTTCCCCTATTTATCTGCTGTGGATCCCTTCATCCCTGGATGGCACTCTCATTCCTGTGTTTACCTCAGGAACCCTCTTCTCTGCTCACTTCCCTTTGTTTTGTTTTGTTTTTCTCATCAAGATCGAAAGGAAGTTCATTTTAGTTACTCTTTCTTCCTCTGTTTTCTCCCCCACCTCATTGTCCTTTTTAGTTGCAGAAATAAAGGTGACACATCCTCCTGGGACACATACCTTTGTGTGTGTTCATTAGTGCACAAGAAAGCACTCATGCCAGAAATTTCCATTCCTCCCAGCGGGGAGTGGGCACTCCTGGGTGCTGGGTGGAAATGCACTCTCATGTCAGACACACAAGTCCTCATCGACAGGCGTGCCTTGGAGAACAGAGTCTTAACAGAGTGTATACTGGAGGAAGGCCCTGCACTCGTCTGAGGAGCTGGGGCCAGGCTGGTGTTAGGGAAGGGTTCTCCGAGAAAGGGACAGCCGTGCCGAGGCACGTCCGAGTTAGCTGGGTGATGTGGGGTGGGACACGGAATCCAGAGGGAGGAGACGAGGGGGTGTATTCCAGGCAGAGGAAACATCTCACACATACATGCCTTCTACAGCCACAGAGATAACTTAACCCAAGATATTTTGCATAAATTCTGTTCCTAGGGGGAAAATTTATAGGAAGACTATTAATGGTTTAGAGTTTAATGAAAGGAATACAGGATCGAAGGAAGTTCTGAACTCTAGTGCCTGCTTTGTCATTAACTAGCTATGATTCCAGCTAATTCTCAGACAAGTCACTTGATTTCTCTGGGTCTCAGTTTACTCATCTGTAAAATGGAAATAACATCTGTCTTTATGTGAGGACTTTTATACTTTATGTAAAGACTAAAGGATGAATAGCAGTGTTAAAAAAATAAAATGTGTCAAAGTGCTAACGTGAGGTGTTTCTGCTCCATCTTGCATTGCCATCGTTCGGTCAAGCTGAGACCCACCCGAACTCCTCTGATATCCTACTCAGTTCTGTCCTTCATCCGTTTTTTCAATGAATATGAAAGCGACAAAGGGAAAAGAGGACAACTACTAGATAAAGCGAGTGTGCTGACAATCTGTTGCATCGCTGCTCCCGAGCGCTCCGCCTCAGACGGGGAGAGGGAGGCTTTGGGCCTGTTTCTCCGGGCCTTCCAGGACGCCCGTCCCCTCACGACAGTGTCAGCAGGCACCAACCCCACGCTGTCTTTTAAGCCTGTTCCTTCTTCCACCACAAGTGCTGGAGAGACAGAGTTGCAAATGGTGTTTGAGAGGATCCCCCCAGGACACAGAGATCTTAACAGGTGACTCGGGCACAGGGCTGGTCAGGATAGGTTAGGATTCAAACCCGAGTCTCCTTGATGCCGTGTCCAATCCTTACCCTCCGTGCGCGGTGAGGAAGCAGCGCTGCTCCACAACACCCACGTCTCAGCTTCCCCAGCATCCCTCCGAGGGGCTGGGAGCAGACTTCCTAGTAGCCGGGTGACAACGGGAGGGCCAGGGATAGAAAGCATGTGGAAGCGGTGATGAAGGGGTGCCTGCGGTCTGTAAGGCAGTTCCTCCGTGACTTTTAAAACCGGACGTTTTCTGGATGAGGATCTGGTGTCATCCAGTGGTGATGGCTGGGGCTGAGGAAGTGTGCTGAGAACAGAGACCACCCCGCCTGGGGAAACTGACCCTCTCGCTCTCGCCTCCTGCAGCCCATCACCACCGGGGGCGTCACGTACCGGGAGCAGCCGTGGCACAGGGAGTGCTTCGTGTGCACCGCCTGCAAGAAGCCGCTGTCCGGGCAGCGCTTCACGTCCCGAGACGAGTTTGCCTACTGCCTGAACTGCTTCTGTGACTTGTATGCCAAGAAGTGCGCTGGGTGCACCAACCCCATCAGCGGTGAGTGTCCCGTGGGATTCCCACTCAGCATGCACGGCCACCTGCTCTTCTTCGTGTAGCCGTTTGAAGGTTGAACAGGTGTAAGATTTCAGCATGTGAATTTGATTACACACCTAGACCCTCTAGGCCTCATAAGGTCCCGAGCAGAGCCGACTCCTGCTTACCTGCATTCCTCTCCTTGGGACACTGGGCACACTCAGCAGGTAAGGACTTCCCCTCGAGCTCCCCTGATCACTGAGAACCCTAGGGCCTATTCTCAGGAGGTTTATCGCTTCTGCTTTTGGTAGGATTATCTCTAAGACTGCAGCCTGTGAGTATATGGCTACCACATCAGCACGATGAAGCTGGCGTGTCCAAGCTTAGCAGCTGTACCGTGTTCTTAAAGGTGCTCCATAGCATCTTAGAAAGTCCTTTCGACCACAAAGCCATATCTCTATGAGGGCGGAGGGCAACGTTTTATGTGGTTCTTTCATATCCCCCACAGGGTTTGGCAAAGTGAGAGCCCCAAATCTGGCTGGCTGGCAGACCAGGCATTGGACTGAACTAGTAAACATGCCAGAAGTTCAGTGTGGAGAGCAGCTGGCTGGTCAGACTGAAGTCCTGTAAATGTTCCCCACGTGTTGCACAGAAATCAGTGGCTGGGCTGGGAGGGAGAGTGTGAGGGTTCTGTAACAACACAGGAGCAATTCCACGATGTGGATTCCGGCTCTGTGCATTCATTGATCGGCTGACCCCTGTCAACGGCAGACAGCAGACACGTGGTGTAAACACAGCGGCCAGGCCAGACGGTGCTCCTGTGCAGCTTCGCACATAACTGTAACCATACAGACACATTTATACACCCTCTGTGCTCGTCCCTGACTGTTTTCCCTCTGGTCTAGAACCCAGCTCACCTAACTCAGCCAACTCACCTGATGTAGAAAGGCCCAGCCTCTCGTGTGGAAGCCAGAAATCATGTTTCCAAATGAAATTAAAACACAAAGAAAAGAAGTATAGCGTGTAAGTTTTTCTATGTTAACACATCCAATCCTAGCTGTTTATACACCAGATTTCTCTTAGAATCATTTAGAGGGAAAAATGCAGTCTTTCGCCCTAACATATTAATCTTTAATGCTATTTTCAAAGTTAACTTTTGTGGAAGTAAATGTCTATAAAATTAAGCTTTATATAGCAATATAACCTGCATAAAGCACTTTTAAATATAAAGTATTAGATATGTGTGTTGATAGTAGTTATTATCATTGTAGCACTGAAAAAAAACAAAACAACACTAGAAAAACAGAATGATACTTTCCTCCAAAAAAGCAGAGTCAATTCTCTGAAATGCAGAGACTATGCTTGGGAATTTTGAAATTGCAGCTAAAATGTGCTTTTTGCCAGATTCCTAATCAATTATGCCAGAGTGTGAGTTTAGATTAAATTTCTAATAGTTCCTTACTTAGTTCTTTTTCTCTTTGACAAAATTTAAATGATTTTATAAATAAATCTGAAGTTGGTATTTTCCAACTTTTTATGTGTAGAGATGCTTAATTCACACATAAATACAGTTGATCCTCATCATTCAGAGTCCATATTTGCAAATGTGCCTGCTCACTTACATTTGTAACTCCAAAGTCAGCACTCGTGGGGTGTTCACGGTCACTCACAGACATGCACAGAGTGGCGAATGCGTGCATGCCCAGTTGAGATGGAACCAGGTGACACTCCGCCTTTCTGTTCAACTCTTGTATTATAAACAAAGGTCCTTTTCACAGTCTGTTTTGTGCCATGCTTTTTGCATTTTTTTGCTTTTTGTTGGCAATTTCAGTGTTTAAAATGGCCCCCACGGGGACCAGCTCGACGGTGGAGCGGTTAAGTTTGCACTCCACTTCGCTGGCCCAGGGTTCACAGGTTTGGATCCCAGGTGTGGACCTACACATCACTTGTCAATCCACACTGTGGTGGCACCCCACATACACAATAGAGGAAGATTGGCACAGATATTAGCTCAGGGACAATCTTCCTCACCAAAAAAAAATTAAAAAAGGCCCCCAAGCACAGTGCTAAAGAGCTATGCTCCTAAGCACAGGAGGGCTGTGATGTGCCTCAGGGAGAAAATACTTGTTAGATGAGCTTCATTCAGGCTTCAGTTATGGTCATTAGGTTGAATATTAATGCGTCAGCAATACATATGAAATAAGGTGTCTTTAAACAGAAAGAGACGTAAAGCAAGGTTATGTGTTGATTGGGTGATGAACATGTTGTGACCAGAGGCTCACAGGAACCTAATGCTGTCTTTCTCTTAGGAACAGTGGCTCAGGTTTGCTAATTCAATTCAGTGACTTTACAGAAAATAACTACCTCAAATAATGAGAAGGGACTGCATGCACATCCTGCCTTTAGGAGGATTTGTCCCCCTGGGGCTGTCTTTGGTTCCCATTTCTACCACTTGCCCCATTGCTGGCATTTCTAGGAAACAGTGGAGCTTCTGAAAGGAGGCCTCCCCCTGGGACAGCTGCCCAGCGTAGCTCCTGTCACTGACACCCTCCCTCATCCTCTCGCTGCCATGCTCCTCCTTGCCCCAGATCTGTGGTGGCGCAGGACTCAGCAGAGGAGAGAATAAGGAGAACCACGGAATGCTGGAAACGCTGGGGCATCCTAGCAGCTTCTTGGCTTTTCATTTAACTCAGAGTGCTAAGAAGAAAAGCAACTATCTTCCAACCGCTCTGCAGCCCCTGCCCTGAAATCAAGTTAAAGTGTTGCCCAAACTACTGGCTTTCAAACTTGGCTGCACATTCGAAACACCTGGGGAACCTTAAAAATTACTACTGCCTGGGTCACGGTTTAACTGGTGTGAGCTATGACCTGGGTGTTAGAATTTTTAAAAGCTTCCCACATGATTCAAATATGCAGACAGTTTTGAGACCCACTGACCTAAACCATCGGTTTGGTTCTGCCTCAGGGCCAGGCCCTGGGCTCCCAGATCTGCAGGTCTCTCACTGCCCTCTAAGTCTAGGATTAGGAAAGGCAATCGATATTCTGGTAACGCTGGTTCTGCACTGTAACTCTTTTAAAGCTCTAAGCTGTTTAGGAAAAGAGAGTTGAAAAGCTTTGCTAGCGCATCCTCCATCAGTAGCAGAGGTAGTGTGGCATTAGAAAGAGCTGGAACTTGTGTTTGCAAGACCTGGTTCAAATCCCAGGCTGGTCACTAACTAGCCCAGGGGGTCTAGCTCTAAGGTCTCCCCTACGTGAAGGGATTTAACACCAATGTCAGCCTAGCCAATTAAGTTAGGGAAAGAACTAACTGTTGGTGCATTACAGACTTCTCACACTGGTTGCGACCTCAAACTATTATAAATGGAGCAGTCAGTGTGGCTGCTTTGTTTTTAACATGGTAGACTGAACCATTGTTTTGGAAAGAACTCTTTGTAATTGGAATTCATGATCCTAACTTGACCAAAATCGATTACAACTCTAAGATGACCCCATTTATTTGATTCCATTTTATTTCAGGGGGCTCAGTGGCAGTACCAACCAACTATACTGTGCTAGGCGGCCAGTGTACCTTAAAGATTTGATTAGACTTAGTCATCAAACAAGAGTCAAGACCCGAATTGAAATGAGTTCCTACTTTTCTTGCTTAAAATATAAGATGGATTTCTCTAGTGCCCACCTGTCTTCACCACCTGCCCCCTCCTGTCTCAGCAGCCCCCTCCTCCAGCAGTCTCAGTATACCTCCCACTCTTACCACGGCAGTGCCTGCTTCTGTAGCGTGTCTCATGACAGTCCCTCTGTAAGAAGGAGTCCATCGCCTCCTCCCCCACCCAGGTATCATTTCTTTGTGGGGCCTTTCCTGGCCATTCCAGAGAAAATTAACATTTTCCTCTTCTACCTTCCCTTTAGCCCTTCATTCATTAAATCATGAAATATCTGAGGACCAGACATGAGGCACCTAGTGAAGGAATAAGGGAAATCAGCTCCCTGACTCAAGGAGTTTCATTCTGGTGGGAAAACAAATACCCACAACAGGCTCTTTAAAATTGTAGCATTTCCATACCGTTCTGGAGCCAATTTATGTATCTGTTCTTCTGATGATTATGACTTCCTCAAGGCTGTGCATGACACCTGATTTATACCTGGATCCCCCACTAGAAATGCATACTCCCCATATCATAGAATCAAAGGGAAGATGGAGCAAACCAGCATTCCTCTTCCAGTCCCGGTCGCCTGGTGCTAACTAGCAGTATTCCCTGTCTCTCCTCATCCGGTGGTGTTTTCCTCTGTTAACAGGACTCGGCGGCACCAAGTACATCTCCTTTGAGGAGCGGCAGTGGCACAATGACTGCTTCAACTGCAAGAAGTGCTCCCTGTCCCTGGTGGGCCGAGGCTTCCTCACAGAGAGGGACGACATCCTGTGCCCCGACTGCGGGAAAGACATCTGAGTCAGCACACACGCGCTTGCCACACACACAGGTTTAGAGATTTTCTTTCTCGACCCGGCAGTAGTGTGCTCTGGTTTCCAGCAGCCGTGGCGAGACTTTGCTCGTGCGCTCCTCAGTGCTCCTCACGTTTGTCGAGGCCCTTTAATCCTCTGTTAGTTCATTCCCAGGGAGGGAGAAAGCCCTGCGTAAACCTTAGGTGGGAAGATGGTTTTGAATTTTCGTAATCAAGCAAGGCAAATCCAAGTGTAAAAATCCTTTTGAATATCTTTATAAACGTATCTTTCTTTCACCATGTATTTAATTTTTAAGTGCAATTAACATGTCACGAACTTGAAAGTTTTCCAAACTACATAAGATAGTGAAGAGTTGATATTTACAACTGTGTAACTTCCTGTCACGTAAGGCCTAAAGCAAAATTATATGGCTTTATAACAATAAAGTTATCCAGAACAAAATCTTTTGCCAGGCACAGTGTGTGAAATAATGATTACACATTAAGGTTCTAAGTATAAACAACACTTTACTGCGTGTTCGCTGATCACTGGGTGAAGTGCAAGTTCTGATGGGCTGCGTCAGTGTCACTGAAATTGCATCGTACCTTTTATTTAAAAGAAAGCCTTCATTCAGCACCCCAACCTCTTCCTTGCTACATTCTCTTTGTTCCCCTCTCCCAAACTCTGTTTCTCTTGGAATTTAATGCTCTGCCTTTGATGCAGTAACATAAGCTCCAGAATAGGAGCTAATGACAGTGAAGGCAGTGTTGGGGTCACTTTTCTTGACAGAGCTGTTTTCCCATTGTCATGGATCCATATCTTCCAATGACCTGCCTTCTCTTCCATAAAGTGAAGGATTACAAAAGGACACTAGCACCTCGAGGCCAGAGATGACATCTTGTTCATCTGTATATTCTTAACACCGAGCAATTTAGGGCATACTGGAAGCCTTCAGTAAGTGTTTCTGAAAAGATAAGAAAGACAGTAAAAGACAGACAGACAGACAGACAGAATCACTGCTATACAGATAGCACCCTGAGCCCCTCGTGTAGCAGTAGCCTGTAAAATCATCTTTGAAAGCACAGTATATAGTCGGAAAGCACTGAGCCAATTTATGAGACAGGGCATTGCATATTTCTCTTTTTAGAATGGTAACAAGTGACTTTTTTGTCCTTAGTTTTCTAAGACAATGCAATGTGATAAAATGATATGCCGTGCAACAGAAAAATCTGGTGGAAATCAAGTCCCATCTATGCTGAGCAGAGTGAAGTCAGTTTCTTAATCTGAGTGCTGGTCACTGTGAGAAGTGTTTGATAATGTCTGAGACAGGCCTTCTGGGTTTGTCGTTAGCTTGAGGCTTTGCTTAAAAGAGTAACTAACTCCACCTTGTTAGTTGTTCTGCCATCTTCCACTTCATATGTAACATAAAAGTAAAAGCATTCTTGCAAATATGCTTTTTTTTAAAATGGCAAAATTCCTCCTCCCCCCCAAAAAAGTAAAAGCTTTCTAAATTTCATTATGGAACATCCTGCCTGTTCCTCGCTAAAATCACAGACACACGAGTCATATCCAACCTTCAACTAATGGTAAGGGGGAGTGCCACTTCCAGTACGTAGCTCCTATTGGACTAATCTTCCCTCAAATAACAACCAGTCTGCACAAAATATTTTTTAAAAGTTTTCGAAACACTGGAGCATGACCCAAAGCTGGAAGACTTTGGAGGGGAGTGGATGCTTGAAGAGAACAGCAATGAGTAGGTTTCCCATTTTTATGGCTTTTGTCCCAGGGCAGCCCCAACAGGGTAGCTAAAACCCTATTAGAAAACCTGCAGTCTTACTGGCTTGAACAACCAGAGGCCAGAGTTTGGGATAAACAGCCTCTGGAAAGTAAGAGGGAAAATTCTAGAAAAGAGGGCCCCAAGTTCTTGGTATGAAAGCTCTGCAAATCCCTGGCTGACAACTGAACCACGCATGCGTAGACCAGACTCCAAGCAGGCCAGCCAAGGCTCCAAGAACTGACTAGGTGGGACTTTGGAATGGTGGTGTACAGAGCTCAGCTGACCCTCTTCCCAGTGAAACAACCATTTAAATGGGAAAACTATATATATAAACCGAATAACAAAGTCTCTGAAAATTTCCCTAAAAGCAAACAGCAAATAGAGAACCATTTGTTCAGGAAAATCTACATGTTAATAAGCAAACAGAGCCTGCGGCATTTGAGCCACAGCCCTATCCCAGCCCACTCCCACACCTCAGCTTCACGTGACAGCAGCTCTCCTCCAGGCTATTTGCCCTGGGTGAGTGCAGTCAGGAAGGGACGGGCTCCTACTGTATGTAGGGCCCTGCCCCAGATAGGACAGGCTGAGCATCCCGGGGTTCCAATGGCCCCTGTTATGGCCTGCTCATAAAGGTACAGGTTCCAATGGGAGGGGCAATCTGAGAAGATCAGGGGCTACCATCCTCCCCTCCCAGCACCTACTCTTAAGAAGGCGTGCTACTCTAGGGGAAGCAGGACACTTCCAGCTCCCAGGGGAGAGGCACGCTCTGTGCATTGGTAGCTCAGCAGCTCTGCCTGAGGGGACTGACTTTGGTACCAAGAATGGAGAAATCTGTGTCTAAAGGGATTGTCAAAAACAATAGAGATCTTGGTGGCAAGCAAGTAAGAGGGGACTGGTAGCTCCATGATACTAGCAACAAAAAGCAAAATGGCACATCAGCCAGAAGTTTAATAGAGAGACCCAGGGAAAGAGACAGCTAAGAGGAGCACTCCTGGGGTCCCACTTACCCCTGGGGGTCCATAAGACTGGGCATGGAATGGGTTGCACCGACTCAGGAGCAATCAGAGTGGGATGTGGGGAAGACTTGAAATCATTCTTCAAGCCATACACAGATCATCAGCAAAGAGCAGAAGTCTTATTAGCTGAAAGGGCTCAAGCAGAACCTCTGACCAAACACTGGCTGAACATACAGTATAACCACGTTCAAAGAACTAAAGAAAACCATGTTTAAAGAATTGAAGGAACATGTGTGATAAAAATTACTCATCACGTAGAGAATACCGCTAAAGACACGAACATTATAAAAAAGAATCAAGAGGAAGATGGACACGGATGTTAGCTCAGGGCCAGTCTTCCTCAGCAAAAAGGATTGGCAGCAGATGTTAGCTCAGGGCTAATCTTCCTCAAAAAAAAACAAAAGGAAGAATCAAGTGGAAATTCTGGAGTCGAAAACTATTAATAACCAAAATGAACAATTCACTAGAGGGGCTCAACAGTAGAGCTGAGTTGGGAGAAAAAAAAAATGAGTGAACTTGAAGATAGATCAATGCAGATTATGAAATTTGAAAAACAGAGAAAAAAGAATGAAGAAAAGTGAACAGAGCCTCAGAGAAATGTAAGACACCATTAAGTGCACAAACGTATGCGTGATGGGAGTGCCAGGAGAGGAGAGAGAAAAGGGACAGAAGAAGTATCTTAAGAATTAATGGGCTGAAAACTTCCCCAAATTTGATGAAAGACATTAATCTAAAAACACACATCCAATAAAGTCAACAAACTCAAAGTAGGAAAAATGCAAAGAGATCCATACCCAAACACATCACAGTCAAGTGCTGAAAGCCAAGGAAAGGGAGGAGTCTTGAAAGCAGTGCACTGCGATGTGAGGGGCGCACTCGCCTCAGGAGAGTCTGTCGTTTGAGGCCAACCACACACAAAACTCTACCCCGGCTCTACCCATCTCCTTGGTCAGCTGGGAATCACTCTATTGAACGATATTTCTGAGCGGCTTCAAAATAATACAGTTCTATGATAATCCTTTTTATTAAGCAAGTCTTGTTATTAAATTGTGAAAAAAAAACATAAATAAAAGTGCAGAAAACGAATGTTAGCATGTAAAACTAAACTGTGGAGGTGGAAGTCGGGATAGTGAATACCTCTCTGCATGGGAAGGGACATGAGGAAACCTCCTGAGATGCTGGAAATATTGTATATTATGGTCGGCAAACTATGGCCCATGAGCTAAATCCTGCCCACTGCCTGTTTTCTTTAAAAAGTTTTATTGGAACACAGCCACACCCTTTCATTTACACACTGTATGGCACACAGGCCTAAGATTCTTACTATCTGGCTCTTTATAGACAGTTTGCCAACTCGTGATCTATATTTTGATCTGGGTAGGGGTTACACATTTAAATATATATAAATTCACTGAGCTGTATAAGATTTTTTAAGCTTCACAGTATTTTATGATACCTCAATAAAAATAAATTAAAAATACATGTTATACTTTTTACAGTTTCCTGTACTGGACAGTTATTTTAAAGCTTGTCTTTTTCTTTAAACACAGCGAGCAAACTTGCTTGATCTTTACCTGATTTTTCTAACACGCGAACACTTTGGGCATCAGTCTCCACCGCCTGCTTTCCTGCTGCATCTCATGCTTGGTACTCATGCTTCTCATGCTTCCTTGCAGGCTTGGGTAATTTTGACTTGTGATAATCACTGCCTTTAAAACATGATCAGTGGGTGTTTCCTGAGGCTTAGAATGAGCGCATCTTCCTGCAGAGATGATTCCCGTTGTCTGTGGCATGCTGGGAGTCCCATGAGACTGGAACTACTTCCCAGTCACTGCCTCTCACCATCCCGGCGAAGTAAATTTTGACCACAAATCTGCACGAGGGCCTGCTTGCTTGCTTCCTGCCTCCACCGCCCTTGTCTCTTCTTCCTTTCCCTTTCCTGTTCTTCCTTCCTATTTTCCTTTTCTTTCTTCTCTTCCTGCCCTCTTCTCTTCCTTCCTTCCCTCAGCAGGGCAGGGTTACTTCTAACTCACCTTTACCCTGTGGGCCTCTCTTTGGGCTCGCAGCTGTTAGGGCTCCTATCTTGGGGGCTCTGGGCTTTGACTTCTCTCTCCTTTACATCAGTCACATGAACCACGGCTCAGTTTCCATTCCATTTAGCATCAAACTAAATGGCCTACTTCTCCAAGATCTTGTGTTTTCTTAGATTTTTGCCTGTCAGCTCTCCAATGCTTTTAAGGATGCTTTTCTTAAACGTTTTTTCCAGCAGAATTGTTCCTTAAAGAAGTCAGAGTGAACTTTTTTCTCTAATTTTGAGCGTAAGAAAACCTAACTATAAACATTGCATTAGTTAATTCCTCTTTGTGACATTCTACAATGTTGAGACTTACAGTGATTTTGTCTTCAGATGTTCCTTGACTTACGATGGGGTTATGTCCTGATAAACCCATCATAAGTTGAAAATATCATAAATC
Organism: Equus quagga; assembly: GCF_021613505.1. Taxonomy (NCBI): domain Eukaryota; kingdom Metazoa; phylum Chordata; class Mammalia; order Perissodactyla; family Equidae; genus Equus; species Equus quagga. Next base: position 52,675,208 of record NC_060271.1, read on the forward strand.
AAAAATGCATTTAATACACCTAACCTACTGAACATCGTAGCTTAGCCCAGCCTACCTTAAATGTGCTCAGAGCACTTACATTAGCCTAGAGTTGGGCAAAATCACCTACACAAAGCCTATTTTATAATAGACTGTTGCGTATCTCATGTAATTTATTGAATACTGGACTGAAAGTGACAAACAGAATGATTCTCTGGGTACAGAATGGTTGGAAGTGTATTGGTTGTTTATCCTCGTGATTGTGTGGCTGACTGGGAGCTGTGGCTTGCTGCTGCTGCCCAGCATCATGAGAGAGGATTGCACCACACATTGCTAGCCTGGGAAAAGATCAAAATTCCAAATTCAAAGTACAGTTTCTACTGAATGCAGATTGCTTTCACACCATCATAAAGTCAGGAAATCATAAGTTGAACCGTTGTGAGTCAGGGACCATCTGTATTTCAGTTTCTTAAGCTTTGATGTAAATGCATAACTATCTTGTAGAATAAATTATCTATTTAGGGGCTAGCCTGATGGCATAATAGTTAAGTTCACGCACTCTGCTTCAGCGGCCCAGGCTTTGCAGGTTTGGATCCTAGGTATGGACCTAGCACCACTTGTCAAGCTGCGCTGCAGTGGCGTCCTACATAAAATAGAGCAAGATGGGCACAGACGTTAGCTCAGCTACAATCTTCCTCAAGCAAAAAGAGGAAGACTGGCAACAGATGTTAACTCAGGGCCAATCTTCCTCACTAAAAAAAAATACACATATATATTTAAACTTTGCAGTAATATTTAATACTGAGGACATTGTAAAATTCTTAATAAACTAGTGTACCTTCAACCAAAACCATGAGAATCCAGTCACTGAAGTAACCGGAAGCAGTTTCCCTTAAGAGGCAGTCACCTTGCACAGCCCTTGAACACAGCAAGCAGCTCAGTAAATGTACCTGCTGGGATGCGATGACCCCTGAACTAGCTGACTACTACTGTCTCAATATTTTTCTTAGTGACAGCTTAATCTCTGGAAAAACTTTAAGGGAATGTCTGCAAAAGACCTCAGTGCTGTTGGTGGAGCAGACCTTAGACACTAGCAGAGAAATCCTTGTCATCGACATAGGAGAAGCCAGGGTATATTTAGAACACATCATTGACTTTCTACAAATGGACACAATCCAATCTGTAGGCAGAGGGCTGTCCTCAAGTCATAAATCAGCCTAATAAACCCTAATTCCCTTTGAAAAAAAAATTTAAAACATTAGCTATAGTAAAGCAGAATAAATGCAGTATTAATTTGGATATCAATTAATCGTATTACTTTAGAAACTTAAAATACATAAAGTATAAAATCAATTCTCAGTCATCTTTAGTGATGCTCCCTCAGACTTCAGGGCACCTCTCATTTTCTGCCTGGCTATTAAATGACAGACTAAGGGGTCTCAGGGATAAGTATAAGGTAGAAATACAGAGAAATAAGATCTAGAAGAGACTTAAGATCAGTGTGGAATCCACCTGCTTGACAGAGGAGAAAATAGAAGCCCAGAAAGAATAAAGCTCACTTTATTAGAGGCCAACACACTAGAAGTGAGGTCTCCTGAGTCCTAGCCCGTTGTCCTTCCTGAGGGAGATCTGACAGCAGTGCAAAACCAAGCGCTACGAAGTTTTATAGTACTTACATCTCTTCTCTCCATGAGCCAAGTGGACAGTCCTTATGAATAACTGCTATTCTAAAAGCTGGCACCCTCACACACTATTCCCAGGGTGGAGGGGTTTCATCTCTGGGTTAATAGAGAAGAGCGAGAGATCTAGGTTTTAGTCACTCTTCTGCCACCAAATCACTGCATGCCTTTAGAGAAGTCACGTTCTCTCTGGGCATCAGTTTCCTCTTCTCTAAAATCAGAGTGCTGGATTAGAGTGTGCTTACAGTCTGAATAACCTCTACTGGGAAAGAATGAGAAAAATCCATCATTTGACTGCTTGATAAGGTTAAGGGAGAACATTAAATCTAAAATAAAACAAACAGTATTTTCTTATAGGTAGAGATGATTATGGAGGAAACGCCACTTCTGAATACATGAGTTTTTCTGAAACACTGAAAAGGAAAGGTCTGGGCAATGCACAGGCCGATGTGTCCATGAACTAGGAAACTGACCTTTCTAAGGGTGCCAGAAGGAATATAGAGAGATTAACAAATAAGTCTCTATTACGAAAATAAGAGCAGGGTAATGTTATCCCCAGACACCTATTAGCAGTTAAATAATTAGAAGCATATGAATTTAAAAATCTCCCAGGTTCTGAGGGGATCTTCTAAAAGAAAAACCCATTCTCTGTTTTTGGTTGGTTTCCTCAGGCATCAAGGAATTAAAAACATAACTAGTAAACTATGTAGTGCACAGGATACTGTGACTTTAATTATTAAAAGTTCTTCAGATTCCTTCTCAAATGATTTGAATGTTTAGACTTAATCAAGTGGGATTGATAAAAGGATACAGCCCCTTGAGGGCAGGGACCGTGTCTTATTAGTCCAACTCCTTATTTAAGATGTGAAAGACAGTAAACACCTGTTGAATGAATGTTTGTCCAGGGAATTTGTTTGGTTTACTTGATTAAGAAAATAGAGAAAAACAGGGGCTGGCCCTGTGGCCAAGTGGTTAAGTTCGCACGCTCCGCTGCAGGCGGCCCAGTGTTTTGTTGGTCCGAATCCTGGGTGAGGACATGGCACTGCTCATCAAACCACGCTGAGGCAGCATCCCACATACCACAACTAGAAGGACCCACAACGAAGAATATACAACTATGTACCGGGGGACTTTGGGGAGAAAAAGGAAAAAAGAAAATCTTTAAAAAGAAAATAGAGAAAAACAGACATTCTCTTTTTCATTAAAATGATAAAACTCCATATTTTTTAAGTGATATGACTTAGTAAAACTGGAAATGAGTGGAGTCCATAAGAATAAAAGCATAAGGAACTGTACGTAATCACCGTGCTCTGATAAAGTTGTTTCCCACATCAGTACAGGTAACAATTCTGCCACTGCTACACCTGTATACTGAAATTGAACTATTGAGTAAATGGATGGTGGATGGTGGGAGACAGGTGTCTCACTATTGGGGTGGGAAGTACAGACAAGCAAGCAAGGGAAGTCTAGAATGATCCATATGGTAACGGATTAGAATTGGAAACATCAGTATGAACTCATGTTTAGCTTACTAAAGATAGTTACGTACAGAAATATTTATGTGTAAATACAGGGGTTAGTATAGAACATACATTATCTCCGTGCTCTGTCAGTTGCGAAGGCCTAAAAGCAATGACACCCCAGTAGCAATGAGCACATCTAGTGCCTAGATCTTGCTTTCTAACACCATTCTTCAATAAAAGGAACCAGGGCTCCTTGGAGAAATGGCTGAGTCGAGGACTGGGGCAGGAAATCCACAAGATGAACCTGGACCATCTTGTAGTGCCAGAAAGTAAGGAAGTGCTCAAAAGAAACCACAATGATGAGGTAAATCAAAGGGACACAGGAGCCAACTCAAAGTTTTCAATGGCCAAAGTTAGAACAATTGAGCAAAAAAAGCATTCGATTATAACTCAAAGTTTGAGAGTCCACACTGACACAAATTATTAAATAAATAAAATGGGGGAGCACAGACAAATCTACTGCACAGAATTCTAAATAATTTATGTAGCTACTTGGCCCGCAAGGTGCAGCGTAACTCCCTACTCCTTAAGTGACTTCTTTCCAAAGAGTACAGTATGAAAAGGAAGAATAATTAACTGTATGTTAACCTGACAAACAGTACCCCAGGTAACCAACATTCACCTCAAAAGTGTTGCCATGGTGATTGTTTGCACCCTTAATTTGTGAGGAAAGTGGCACTCTACCTGTGTGATCTTCCCCCCAAAACCCATGACCCCAGTCTACTCATGAGAAAAACATGGTGGACAATTCAAATTTGCGGACATTCTACCTAATACCTAACCACTATTCCTCAAAAATGTCAAGGTCATGAAAAGCTTAAGGCAAGTCTGCAAAACTGTTACAGCCGATTTGAGTCTAAGGAGGTAGGATAACTAAATGTAAGGTGGTATCCTGAATGGGATCCTGGGACAAAGGACATTAGGTAAAAACTAAGGAAATCTGAATAAAGTTATGGACTTTAGCTAACAATGTACCAGTACTGATTTATTTCAATAAATGTACCATACTAATGTATAGTACTGATAGGACAAACTGGGTGTGTGGTATATGGAAATTCTACTACCTTGGCATTTTTCTATCAATCTAAAACTTCCCTAAAAGGTTTATTTTTTAAAATTTTAAAAGACTACACAGCAGGGCAGAATAGACATAACAGAAGGCTTGTTTCTATATTTATAAAAAATATCTCTTACTGGTATTTTATAATCCCCTAAGGTTTAATTATCAGTCAAAGAAATATAAATATTTTAGTTCAAATAGGCTAAAAGTACCAAAAAACGTGGATAATTTTACTAGAGAAAAAAATGTTTAGGGCTGTTATGTATTTGTTCAGTCAGTCAATTTTCTGTCTTTTTGACTAAACTGAATGCTTTGTTCAGTCTGAACACAGCTAACAAACAGCTTCCAATTGCTCTTAGAATCAAACCCAAAGTCTACCAGGATCTACACAAGATCCTACACCCTCTGCTCCTGCCTACCTTCTCTGCTGTTTTCGCTGATCTGAGTCACATGAGTCTTTCTGTTCTAAACGCCTCATGGCTTTCGCTTTGCCCTTCTCTGGTATCTCAGTCTCCTAGTGTTGGATAGCAAACATCCCCAACACTAAGTGGCTTAACACAAGCCTCATTCTATTCACTCAGGATTCTGAGTCAGCTATTTGGGCTGGTGTCACCTGGGACACTCAGGCAGCTAGTCACCTGGTAGCTAGAGTGGGGATGGGTGACTAACAGTCACATGTCTGGTGGTTGGTGCTAGCTATTGGCTGGAACATGTTTCTCTAGCCGGCTGTTTCACATGGCTGCAAGATGGGTCCAGGAGTGGGAGTAGAAGCTTTCATTTGAAACAAAGCAAATTACAAGACCAGTCCATATTTGAGCTGTGGGAAACAGACTCCACCTTGGATGGGAGGAGTAACAAAGAATATGTAGCCATTTAAAATCTACCACAAGCAGGATGCTTTTCCTGAAAACTTTCCATAACTATCTCCCCCATAATATAACCTCCTCAAAGAGGCCTTTCCCAACCACTATATTTGAAGTAGTGTCTCACCCTACCTACCTCATCCTTCATTACTTCATGACTCAGTTTGCTTTTCTTTCTGTCTTTACGATTATCCATTATTGCACTGAGCAGGAAATTAATTCACATCTTTATTTTTTCTGCCACGATAGGGAAGACAACCAAGTTTAATAATAACTGACAGAGTAGAGCACTTCAGTTAGTAAAAAGCACTTTAGCAAAAACAATCTAAACGGAAGTAAGATTTTTTTTTTCTGTCTCTTCTGTCTAGACAAAAAGTGAAGGATCTACTTTTTAAGTTCAAGGTAGAAAGTTACCCCAGGCTTTTCCAAGTTTAGTCATTTAGAGCTTCAGTCTCCAACATTAAGATACCAGCTTAGAAATTAACTTGTAAAATCACCCCAAACACAGATAATCCCTCAACTGAATCTCTGGTTTGTCCCAGGTTGTTAAGAAAGCTTACAGGGCCTAAGGTTTGGGGGACTTCTGTTTCCCTCCCTCAAAGCATACTGGCAACCAACACGTCAGTCTCTATAGCGGCAGGATATCCCAAACCCCAGGCCACTTTAGCACCCACCACTAAACAGCAGGGGCCCCAAGATGTGGCTGGACTACTGGGAGCACACCTGATCCCAATCAACCCAAGTGCAGAAGGCTGTACTAGAAAGAATAACACTTTTAGATAGCGTTTGCTCAAATAAAAAGAAATCAAGTCATTACAGAGTATTTTTCCATTTTATTTTTTTATGAATGACAGACCTACTCAATAATTTTATTCAGTTTATTTAAATAAGGATAAGGCTACTTAAAAGACTTTTTACATAGAAAAATGTACATTACAAGGTTAAACTTTCTGTACTGAATTACAAAACCTGCACAAGCATTTAATAAAAGAGCACACTTAAAAACATTTTGACCATTTTGTAGCCTCTAAAAATTACTGAAGTTCCACAGTAGTAAATAGAGGAAGCTCTTACACACATATGATTTAATCTACTGGCAGTTTTACTTAATGTAAGTTTTAAAAAGGTCATTGCTATTGAATGAGTCTCTAGATCAGTTTTAGAATCATCAAAACTTAAGTCAACCAAAATATTATTTCAAATAATAATTAAAATTCTGGAGAATTTTAATACTAGCAAAAATATTATGGCCTCCAAGTAATAGTTGAACCAGCTTTCCAAAGTGCCTTGTAGCTGTCTGGCTAATAAAGCTGTTTTGGTAAACTGTGCTGCCTCTACCGCCAGTGGGAAGCAAGGGAGTGCCCTGGTGCTGCAGGGTCTCGAGACTTCCCAGAATTCATGCAGCAGCCTACGATCCCTCAAATGGAAGAGGATTAGGGTCAGCCTCTTCACCCCTCAGGGCCAAGCAGTTAGGACTTGCAAACCTAAGCCTGAAGCTTAGGATCTACAGAAAGGAGGAATAAGAGTGGAAGCAAAGAAAGTAAAAATATGGCAAAGGAAGATAAGAAAAAGGAAAACAGGGAACCAAAGAGAGAGAGAGAAAAGAACAAGTCCACCTGCCAATGGCAGAAAGTGGTAAAGTGCCTGTAACTACACCTCAGAAGCCACTCACTGACTCTAATGTCAATCATCTGCCTACCCCAATAATAAGAAAAGCTAGGCTTATCGGAATATAGAATCAAGAGCAACAATATTAACCCAGGTTAGTGAGTAAAGAGTATTCCAAAGTCGTTCGCCATTCAAATCCTGTCATTCTAACCTTTAAAGCACACCAAAACAACACTTCTGCTTCAGAGTTCAATCATTCAGCAGGCTTCATCATGTGAGGAAAGACATATCAGGACAAACTGTATGTATACACCTTGCGAAGGCACAGCACTCTAAGATGTTGCTATTATGTAATACACAGTACATGGTTTAGTGCTTCTCCACATTTCAAACTCAAAATAGCTCAATAATATGCTGCTATATGAGCACTGATTTTGAATGTTCATAATATAAACTTCAATTTGAAGCAACAATGTTACACAGTTCAGCTGTTATTACCAACCTACTCTGTAAGTTAAATATACAAATTAAAAATTAATTTTATTGAGTAACTAAAAATAAGTTTCCACTGACTTAAAACTGTCAAATGGCTAACTCTCTCTTAACTAAGAGAGAAATGCAGATAGAAGCAGAGGGGACAACTGAATATAAAATATAATTTGTCATTCTACCCTAAAATCTGCACTTTTAAAATCTCCTTAATATACAATTATGTATAGGATCACAGTTGTCCTTCAACAGAAATATTACATATATCAGCCCTGCAGATAACTATATATTTAACAATCTACCACAACATTAACAATTTAGCAACACTTAGTGTGTATCAATTGTGTCTTATGAGTACAGATTTACAGTCTGGATAAAGGCAGAATGGCTAAAAACTAGAGTTAAAATTTTAGTACAGTACTTACCTGCAAGGCTGAATTAATTTTTTGTAAGGCTATTCAATAGCTGAACTAAAATGCTTATTCAAACAAATCAAAAGAAGAATGAGACTCCTCTAAAAGTAGTGAAAAAGCAAACCCCAATTTGAAGATCAATCATACAAAGGAAAAAGTATAAACTATCCTTTGCGCTTGGTTAGAAATATATAGCAGAAAAGTGGACACTAGAACTAGAATATAAGGTGTACCCTATTTTCCCACTGACTTCCACTATACAAGTGGAATGAGAACACCACTTGAAGACAAACACAAACCCTTACTAGACACTTCTGTGTGCGTGTGACAGCTCTGTGGGAAGCTGTCCATACTGCACCAGCAGGTAACCCCGTCCAGCTGGTACACCTCTCCTGTGCTGTCACTCTGTGCTGACTTCTGACTTCAGCATCTCCTCTCTGCCCACTCCAGGTCACACTGAGTTTTCCCCCCTCACTGCCATACTTCCTGGACTCTCTTAAGTTCTAGAATTCTATTCCACTCTTCCTAGTCTCTAAACTTCCTGCCATGAGGTACCACTTCTAACATGATTACTTCACCAGTAGATTTTACAGTTAGCTTCATTTTGAAAAGAGTAAGCTCCTAGGAGGGTGTGATATCTGAGCTCAGAGGGAGATCACAGACTGCTCATGAAAAGGGTAGGAGGGCTGCAGCAGGACAAGAACGTTCTCACGGGTGGACCAGGGGCGAGACTGGCCAGTCAACTCAGAATAAATTAATTCTGTCAGGACTTCAAGGAAAGGAGCAACAGCAAGCACTGATTTCCCTTTTGATTTATGGGAAGAAGCAATGCAAGCACTTAAAAAACAGCAATTTTATCCACATATTCTAATAGTTTATTGGCAGCACTACAAATATGCTTTTCTTGGTGAACCTGGAGGATGAGTTTGGCAGTTTTTATTAAAATATTTTGAGGAACTGTTATCTTTTGCTTGGGAAAAGAAATAAAAATTGTGAACTACTAAAGTATTCGAGTTTTAAAAAAAATCTCAAATTCCCCCAAAGACTGAAATAGACTAATGAGGATAATTCCTAAAATTCATCAGATGCTTTGGACCAGACTTGCAGCTAATGATTTGACTAGAGTCAAGATAAATGACTTATACTAAGCCATTCGTTTAAAACAAATTCTTTCCTAATCAGGGCATGAAAGGCAAGAATTTTTTTAAAAAAGGAAGAGAGGAAAGGAGGAAAGGAAAGGAAAGACGAGACTATTTTTCTGAACCTAATTTTAAACCTCTTAAGAAAATTCTGTAACAATCAGGATCTCTGTAAATACTGTCAGTATATGTGAAAGTGTTTGAAAAACTACAGTTACAATTATATTTACATTTTTGGAAACTTTCCTTCACGGCCATGTAACATGTTGTATCTTCCTCTTCGCTTCTGGGGGCTTCAGGTTATTCTGAAAGACATGAAGACAAATCAGTTTATACTTGCAGAAATATCAGAGAATAACTGAAATGGACATCTAAACCACCGAGGTGTACTACTAATATATGAATGGTAGATCACTGCTGCCATCTGGTGGGAAAAGATTTTAGGAGATGAGGGGAAAAAGCCAGCTTCCACTTCTTCTAGCTGTGGTTCTCAAAGGTTTGCGTATCAGAATCACTCAGGGCACTAACAAGCATGCCAAGCCTGGGCCTGATCCCAGAACCAATTAAACCAGAATCCAAGGAGGTGGCGGGGATGAGCCTCTGACTCTTGTTTGGGTTTTTTGGAAGTTCCTCCAGGTGATCCTAAGGCACATTTGATACCAAACCTCTTAATCTCAAATTCGTGTGCCCAATGCACAGCAAGCCAAACACTGAGACATGGGTGCTTGGAGACAGAGAAAGGCCCCATTCGAGTTTGCCAAGACAAGAAGGTGGAAGCATGGGTTCCCTCAAATCCACCTTAACAAGAACAAAAAGCAGGAGGAGTTTATAAAGCTAAGGGGCTTGGCAGGAGGAGCTTCAGACAAACAAAGGGTCACTCCGATAAGCCCCTGGGCAATCTGCAATGGCTGCTGGGGGCCAGCCATCTGGTGATCACAATCTCCCCAAACGCATTCTCTTTCTTCTGCAAAAGAAACTGAAATATCCTCGAGACCTGAATCACCCCTCAAGTTAAACAAGAAAACAGCAAATTGACAAGATTCATCTATGTCTGTGTCGGGAACAAGGGCAAAAGGCGATCATGTTCTTACTATCTCCAGTAACCCTCAGGAACGTGGCTCCACAGTTAAGAACCACTGACTGCTCCAGATCTGCTTCCTCCTTGCCTAGCCCATCTCCTCCCTCAACCTCACAATCTAAGATCTTAAAGCAAGAAAAGATTAAACAAACAAACAAACAAACAAATCACACCTCACTGAAAGAGTAAAATTCCCTTGGGGAGAAAAATGCTTTTGAAGAAAGTGACAAAAAAATTCTTGAGGCTCACTTCTTAGTGCAATATTTGAGGCCTGGATTATTCTTCCCACTCTTAGCTGACACGCTCCTCTTCCCCGCAAAGAAACTGTAATTGTACACTAGAACACAATACGGCAGGTTCCCCCAAGCTTCCTCTACCTGTCCAAAGACAAGAATATCTGAGGGGTACAGGAGGCAAGTGGTAAATCCTAAGATTCTCGTGTGGTTTTAAGGTAAGTGCAAAACAGACAGACATAAGGTCAAGTTCTAAAAGGCTACTTAATGAATGTGTGACCCTGGACAAATTACTTAACATTCTGAGCCTCACTAACAAAGGAATATTCCTCTCTTTTAGTTCTAACATAGTTAAAGGATCTAAATGAGAAAAATCTAGGAAAAGTGCCTAAGAGATTCTCTCTTTTCACACATTTTAAGCAGAAATAAATTGAGTACATTTTAAAAAGCATGAGCTTATCATCATGGATTTTAAAATTCCAGGGTTCAAACACATGAGAAATGAGATGCAAAATTAAGACAGATCATTTAGGGGTTTAAGAGCAGCTTGTAGCACAGCCGACCAACCTCAGCTATGAGGCCAACTGCTCAGAAATTTCATTCACGTCTTTTATTAGCATGGAAACCACCCCTTACTCACCACGGCCTCGGCTTCTTCCTTAGGAGCAGCTCGCTTTAATTTTACTGGAGTAGTTCCAACAGGGGACAAAGGTGGCGACTTCACAGGGCCTGAAGAACTTTTCCTATGCGTTAAGTCATGGTTCTGTTTAGTGTCATTATTATTGTGTTCCATTTTATTGTTCATAGGCAAATTGGAAGACAAAATTAGGGGTGAAACACTTGAAGAGGAATTTGATAATTTTCGAAAGGCATTACTGGTAAAGCTTGCCTGAGGGGGAGGCTTGAGTCGCTCATTATCTCCATTCTCTGTCTTTTTCACTTTTATGCTTGTACTTGTTGAACTTCCATCAAATACAATGAGGGGTCTTTTCCTTAACCCGTCTACAGTGCTACTCCTGAAATCAATGAGATGAATTCATGAAAAAGACCATGTGTAATGGCAAACCAGTTCACTGAAACTCAAAATTAAAATAAAAGTGACCAAAAACGATTTACTGATAAGACTAATCTACTGTATGTAGGACTACTGGAAATGAAATTTTCTGTTCACCCTAAGTGAAATGATAATTTTCTAGTGCTTTAAAGTTAAAAATATTTATTGACAAGAAATGTAAAGTTACTTTTAATGTATACACAAGATAAAGTTACTTTTTAAACATCAACCAACCAACCAAACTTAGAACTTAAAACAGGACTATCCAATAACTAAAATTTTTTTTTAATTTTTAAAAATTACCATCTTTTTGATAGGGTTATCTTTGACCGTGTACCAATTATCATTTAGAAAGGATGATAAACTATAAAACTATACTAAGACTACCATAATGGCAGTCTGCAAACAATGAGGCAGAACATTCTATTTCCATTCATTAAAGGTCTCTAAAGTCAAGGCATTTGCTAAACTAACTGTAGCTGTAAGATTTGTATAATTTTAATTTTAAAATTTGGCAAGTCTTTCTATTTAGCTTCTGAGGACCTAATTTCCACTCATCATTGTAAAGATACACAAGAAAAGCATTCATTTATTCATTATACCTCAAGTGAAACAACAGATTAGTTCATGAAAAAAACCTTCTAATTAGGCGTGTTAAAAGAACTTGAGCAGCCAGTTATTAGGAAGAACACTTTTCAGCCTTGCTACCCAAAGTGTGGTCCAGGGACCAGCAGCATCAGTATCACCTTGGAAGCTTGTAGTACATGCAGAATCTGGGGCTTCAACCTGTACTGATTCACAACCTGCATTTTAACCGATTCTAGGTGACTGTCCAAATTCACCAATTCTTGGGTCACTTTGAACACCATTTGGTAGAAGAAGAAAAATAAGCTCACTGTACACCCACTAGCACTGCACAAGGGCAAGAGAGGGACTGAGAGCAGGGCTCATCAGCTTGTGGGCGTTCAACCTAAGGTTCAAGAGGCACGCTGAAATTTGAGAAGCACTGCACGTCACAACACTGCTCTGGAGCTCAGTTCCTCTATAGACAAAATAATAAGCGATTCAACAATTCCAGATGATCTCTTACATCCTTCCAGCTTCAATGCTCTAATTCAAGAGTCAAATTGTGATCTTTTAAAACACATCCAAAGACCCTTTCCAAAATGATATTGAGGGACTAGGAGGGACTGTCATAGCAAGTATAACAGTACTGAAAGGACAATGTGCTGGAACGTGCAGATCAAGCAGAAAACACTGCCTTACTAAGAGTCAAGAAAAGCAAACTAAGATATGTACAGCATAGGTTTATGAAAGTTACCACTAATACACAGCCTGCACCAATATGTAACTGTGAAGCTAAAATGACGCTCAATCTGAACCGAATGTGTTCCTGATCAAAGGTGAGACGGTACATGTATTTATTTTCCAAAAGACTATGAATACACATGTTGTATTCTTCAACTACTCTCATACTTGGGGAATAGTCTCCCTATTAATCATGAGTTTTTCTTCATAACTAGAGATAAAACCAGTAATCAACTCAGAGCTAGTGTTCTCTTCTCACTCCATCTTCTCCCACTCTCTCTAGTACACTGCCTCCAACAGTAACTTAGAAACAGAAGGCTCTAAAAAGAAATTCAGTAATTAATCAACAGCATCCACTTCTGATAAAATAAGACACAGGAAAAGAAATAACTGGCTCACTTAGGGACCTTAGGACACTCTGCTCTCATTAACTTACCAACTACACTGATAAATCAAACGTAACTTTCTTTAAAAAGGAAATTCATTTGCTTGTGGTTTTATGAAAAATTTTCTGAAATTTAAAAATTTTTAATACTGTACCTGAAGCTACATGACAATCTCTTCATTTCTATATTATTCAAAGACCTTAGAGTCTTACTTGACTCCACTTTTTTCTCACAATTCAGCAAATCTTGTTGGCTTACCTCCAAAATACACCCAGAAGCCGACCGCCTCTTCCCAAGTCCTCCACCTCAGTCACCACCATCTACTGCCTAGATTACGGCACACCCCAACTGGTTTCCCTGTTCCCCTCCCCACACCTTAAGTCACTGCTCAGTAAGGCAGCCACAGTGAGCCTGTTAAAATGCACATCACATGGTGTCATCGCTCTGCTCAAAATCCTCAATGGGTTCCCATCTCAGAGGAAAGCCAAAATCCTTACAATGACTTAACCCAGCTGTATATGATGTGGTAAACAATCTCCCCACTCACCTCCAATAAACCTCTCTCCTCTACTCTCCACTCCAAGCCTCAAGGGCCTCTTTGCTATTCTTGGTATATCATGGGCACACTCCTGACCCAGGCTCTGGTATTCTGCCTAGAACGCTAACCTGCTCTCTCTACTTTCCACAGGTCTCTACCCAAATGTCATTTCTCAGTGAGGCTCTTCCTGGCCAGTTTACCTAAAATTGTAATCCTTCTCCCTGTTTTACTTTTCTCCTTAGCATTTATCACTGTGTGACATACCGTGTATTTCACTTAACTTATTATGTTTCTCCCAATTAAAATATGAGCAGGGGATTTTGTCAGTCTTATTCACTGCTATAAGCTCAGGGCCTGTTGCTCAATAGTTATTGAGTAAATGTATTTTTTTTTTTTTACTTAAGTTTACCTGGAGAAAAAAAGAAAAGCACAACTGTTTAGTCACATGAGGTAAGATGAAAACCAGAACCACTGAAAAGTACCTTTTAGTCTCATTTTTTATCTCATGTTGTTCTCTTTTCTTTTCCATCATTTTCCCCCATCTATTCTTTGGCAAATCTCTCTGAGGCAATGGTATTGCATGCTGGACATAAAGATCAGTAAGATTGTCTTTGTTTATTCTCACGTCATTTTCAACAGGTATGTTCTTCTGTGGAAAAGGAAACAAAAATAATTTCAAAACAACATCCTTCATTTTAATAACTGACCACATACCTACCTAACGAGGGAAAATACTATTGCTTAAATAACAAATTATAAAACCGTTTACGCAATTATATACATGCTTAAGAGTCCTAAACGGTACTGCAGGAAACAGTACCATAAATAGGTTAAGCGCTGCAAAAGTTAGGTTCAGCCTCATCTTAAAGACAATGGTCGAGGGGCTGGCCACAGAGGGGCCGAGTGGTTAAGTTGAGCGCGGCAGCCCAGGGTTTCTCGGGTTGGGATCCTGGGTGCGGACACAGCACTGCTCATCAAGCCATGCTGAGGCGGCATCCCACATGCCACAACTAGAAGGACCCACAACTAAAAACATAAACTATGTACCGGGGGTCTTTGGGAAGAAAAAGGAAAAAAATAAAATAAAAAACCTTTTTAAAAAAAAAAAGAAAATGGTCGTTATGTCCTCAGTGTTAACAAGGAATGTTGCCTGCAACTGCTCAGACAATGTACCAGACATGAAGACCATTTCTAGTAGCATCATCTTAATCTATGAAGCAAACTGAAAATGGGGTACTGCCTGGGAAAGCAGACAAAAGAAAGCTAACAATGAGAACAATCAGTACATTCTGTCAAAAAGTTATCTAAAGTGTTACTATCAGGATCAGATTAATGGGCTGGAGATCTCACCTTGTACATTGTTTCCCACGTTTCTCTACTGTGCTTCTTAAATTGAAGTTAACTACCAAGATTTCAAAAGGCCCTACAGATGGAAACTGCAATCCCCTTACTGATAATAGTAGAAACAACCTGCCCTTTGTGTTTTTACCAGTTCTTTCAAGTAGCTTCCGGTCACCGTCTAATCATCTCTATCTAAAAATCGCCTCATTCTCCCTCATTTTCCAATTTGTTCTCAACGTCATGGACAACATACAGCATAAGGCACAGGAGTCGTTACGGATACAGTTTGGATTTAGGAAGGAAAATGAGAATGGAAATAAGATCATGGCTCTTCAACCGCAATTCAGAAAGGCTTGGAAACATTTGGGTTTAGTAGAACTGACAAGACAAATTCAATTTACGTCCTCTGATAAACATCCCAACTACTTTTTTCCTTCAAAATTTGAAAGCACAAATTTTACTTATTTTCTCTCTCACACTGGACCATCCTTTATTATCAATTTTCACCCTGTACTTACTCAGAGGTATGGAGAAACCCTGGGGATTCTCTTGGACAACACTCCCAGAGAATTCGCAGGCATGTTAGAGAAAACACAGCTTCAAGGCAGTGGTTCTCAAAATGTGCTTCCTGGACCAACAGCAAGAACTTGTGAAACACGCAGATTTTCAGGCCACATCCCAGACCTACTGAATCAGAAACTCGGGAGGGTCCCCAGCAGTGTTTTAACAAGCCCTGGGGTGACTCTGATTTACCTGAAAAGTCTGAGAACCACCAAGTAAAAATCACTAAAATAAGCTACTTAGCAGGGGGGCTTGAGGAAATTAGAGAAAGGCACAGTACTGAGGTGAAAACAACAAAATATGCTACATAAAAGCCCAAGGAAACTTTCAGTAATTCTCTTTAAACGAAACAACACTTTTTTCGCCTACCATCTGAGGCCACATCAGCTGAAAAAGAGGAAGCGCTACACGGAGAGCCAGGAGCCCTGAATTCTCTCCTGGCTGCACCATTTACCAACGGCGTGACCTTAAACAAGTCACTTCACCCCTCTGGGACTCAGTTTCCCCATCTGTAAACGAGGGGAGAGTGTGGAAAATGGGCCATTTCTCCGATGCGTCCTGGGCGTGCCAGGCCCTGCCGACTACCCCTCATTCTGTTCTTCTACCAGTCCCTCGCTTCCGCCGGCCCCTCCTTACACACAGGCCGCGGGGGTCGCCCAGGACTCCTCTTTCCGAGCCAACAAAGACCCCCAAAAGATGACTCCTACTCCCCAGGAATTCCTGATATTCCGAGGGCGTCTCTTTTCCGGACAGGGGCGTGGGGAGACCTGGTGGGCCTGTGTGGGCTCGAAGGGGCACAATCCGGGCGGGAGGAGCGACGGCGGCGGGTGTGTCCACCGCCACCGAGGATTACTTGGGACGCGCTTAGGTCCGGGCCCCTTTCCCGGCAGGCCCACCCGCCCCGGCGCGCCCGACCTGCTCCAGGGTGAGGAGAAGGAACTCTTGGGACAGCAGCTCCGGGTGCAGCAGCAGCTCCGAATCCGTACAGCTGCGACCGCCCACATCCCCCGCCATCGTCGTCGCCAGGAGACCCCTGGCCGGTTACCCACAAGCCTCCGCGGAGGAAGCGTCCCGGAAGTGACGTACCGGGCGGGGACTCAAGCGTGTCGTCATGCTGGGTGCGCCGCGCATCCAGCTCCGCCTTTCGCGGCGGTTAGGGTGCTGGGCTGGCTGTCGCTGGGGGTTGCCCCCCCCCCCCCCCCCCCCCCCACGAAAGGAAGGAGGCGGCCCCCGGAGAAACCATTGGCGTTCCAAGTCTCGCAGGCAGGAAGGGAAAGGCGAAGGTCGCGGAGCCGGCTACGATTGGTCGCGCTCCAGTGACATCCAGTGGCGGAGGCCAAAGGGAGCCCAGGGGCAGCCTCGCGGGCAAGAGGCGGGGAAGGCTAGACATTACCCTACGTATGGCCCTTGTCATATCTCAAATTATCTTGGTTTTCTAAATGTAAGCTGTGTATTGTTTGTTTCCTAATTCTCCTTCAATATGATGTAAGGCCAGGGACTTTATTCCCTGTGACCCCAGTGCCTCACACGTAGTAGGCACTCAAGTGTATGTTCCCTGAAATAATACTCAGAATTAACTGCTCACATATGAAAATAATAACAGAAAAAAATAATAATAACAGGCAGAAACGCTGGTGACAACAGCCAGGTGTTTGCTAGACACTTGTTGTGTGCCAGGTACTGCGTTTTATATGGATTATCTCATTCCTCAGAACAGCCCTATGAAGTATGTATTAATTACTAGGACGCTTATTTTTCAGGTGAGGAAACTGAGGCAGAGAGGGTGATTTACTCAAGATCGGAGAATGAGGAAGTAGTGATACTGACATTCAAGTACTTTTTCTCTGCACTGACAAATAAAAATGGCAAGTAATAGGATATATTGGAGTATATGAGGAAGCCATTTTGTGTAAACCTAATTAGGCCTGACCTTGTCTTTCCAAAAGGGCGTGACCGAGTTGAGCACGCATTGTATATCTGCTTTAGAGATTCCCTATGGCAAGAGCAAAGGCCTTGAGATAAAGGTGCAACTCCCCTCCCCCTCCCAACATTGGTATTTCTTTAAGGATTGAGCATCTTTCCTTAGGCTAGGAACTGATTGCTGCGCTCACCTGTGACCACCCAGCTCAAGACAATAGACTTGCCTCCTGCTACGCCCTCTGAGAGAGCAAACCCACTACCTGCTGTGTCCATCAAGGGCTGTGCTGACAGGGCAATCTCGTGACTATTGTGGGAGGGACACTTCAATCATATGTGAAACGTCCTGTATGGGGGTATATAACCACTCTGTATACCTCACTTCTTTGGTGCCCTCTCTTTCTTCGGAAAGAAAGGCCCCGGGCCATGGTCCTCAGATTTCAGCTCAGAATAAACTCACCCAAATTTTCATTTATAGATTGGTTATGGGTTATTTTCATTGACAGCACTTATCACTACAGTGAAATAACAATTTTAGTTTAAACAAATTGTAGGTGTCAATTATGATCTAATCCCTGGTAATTTAGTAAGAAATCTTTTCTACTTCTCTTTCATCTTTTGTGAAAGAGATATACAACCCAAAATATTTTGCACATTTAAAACTTAGACTGGCAGACGTGTTCTAAATGCTCATTATTTGCATCCTCTATGGTGTGTCATTTTATTGGAAATTATTGCAGTGTCTACAAAAATATGATCAATTCTGAGGATGCCAAAACGTCACCAAGACTAATTGTCCCGAGGAACTCAAGGGTGGGTTCAGAAGCATTTAACTGTTTAAGAGATGCGATCACCAACCACCCTGAACCAGACCAAGCCTCACCACAAGAGTGAGGCCTATGACCTTCACCTTATTTTTACGGCTAAGATCTCTCCAGGAGGAGCTTAGGTATTGCTGTAACCTGTAGTGTATGTGAAAGCATGTTTTCCAACTGAGCCTGCCAAACAGAATGTCCACTTCTCCCTTTTGCATATTCATTCCCCACCTGAAATAAAAGGGGCGTGCTTCCCTTTGTTTGGAACGCCATGACTTTGGAAATGATTCTGTGTGGCCTCCTATTTGCTGCAAACACACCCTACTTTGTCTGACAGCTACTTCTGATGGAGAGTCTGATTTAACTTGCCAGGAGGTGAACCCACTTTGGTTTCAGTAACAAAAAGATAAACCTTGAAAGAGTATTGGAAAATAAGTGAGATGCTAAATCAAAAAGACAGGATAAAGCTGAGAGGTTGTTTGGAATTTTTCTTAATCATTTATGTATATGATACTTTATCTAGAAATGGAATGCAGAGCTGGGCAGAAACTTAAAAGTTTTTCAGTCTGGGGGCCGGCCCAGTGGCGCAGCGGTTAAGTTCGCACGTTCCGCTTCTCAGCGGCCCGGGGTTCACTGGTTCGGATCCCGGGTGTGGACATGGCACTGCTTGGCAGCCATGCTGTGGTAGGTGTCCCACGTATAAACTAGAGGAAGATGGGCACGGATGTTAGCTCAGAGCCAGGCTTCCTCAGCAAAAAGAGGAGGACTGGCAGTAGTTAGCTGAGGGCTAATCTTCCTCCAAAAAAACAAAACAAACAAACAAACAAAAAAAAGTTTTTCAGTCTGGTTCTTTCATTTTAGTGCTAAGGAAGCTGATCTGAAAGAGAGTAAATGACTTGCCCAAAATGGAATAGAGCTTTAGAACTGCACTGAGGCCGGTATTTGGATGTCCTAATTTGAAGTTGTGTATTAATTTGATAGTTTTAACATCATGGTATTCAATATCCAAATCTGATTTGATTTTCATAACGATAATGAAATCAGTGTGACTGGTATTATTATCCCCATTTGCTTCACCAGAAGGCACATGGTTTTAGTGGCAAAAGCAGCTTCCTTAGAAGGAGCCTAGACTGGAAACAGACGTCAGTTGAAATTTTGTTCTGCTGCACTGAGACCTTGGGGAAGTTACTCAAGTCTCTCAGCTTCAGTCTTCTCATAAGAAAAATGCTGTGCTACTCCCCTCCATGAAGATTGTCCAAGCAGTAGAGATTACAGAAGACATTGAGCACAGAGTAGGTACTTAATGACTGGTAGCTGGTGCTTAGAAAGTTTTCGGTCATAGGGGGCAGTCTAGAGAGGTAGAGAAAGGGCAGGCTTTGGAGTGGCCCAGACTTGGATTCTAACCCTGGCTCCAGCACTCACTTAGGCCAAATACTTCATGTCTCCTCACTTTAGCTTCCACACCTGTGAAGTGGAAATTATAACATCACTTCATGATGTTATGAGCTTGGAGCTCTAGTATGTAAGGTGCCTCCTCTGTTGCATCTGTCTGGAGATTTGTTGTAGCCTATTGACTGTCATCAAAGGAGAGAAGTGGCAGAATCATGGTGCAGGTGGGCAAAGAATGGAGTTTAAGAGTCTGAAAATACAGTTACAGGTCCTTGCTGTGCTCTCGTTCCCTGTGGTTTTCCAGGCCGGTCACCTAACCTGAAGCTTCATTAGCAAAAATGCTTTGCGTCAGGTAGGATCTGTGCTTTTTTTCTCCTGTTACTTCTCACTTTAAAACTAAAAGTACTGCCCTGCTTAAAGCTAAATCTATTAACATAATTCTAGGTGACCTTGAAGCAAAAATCATGATAGAAGGAGTGTCCCCTGAGGCAGAAAAAAAATCAAGATTCAGAGAGGAGGAAGTAGAATGAGATTCTAACACCCCTCCCCTCTCCAAGGGAAAGACAGACTATTTGGTCATTTGGCCCGCGCCATCCTGGGCAGAGCCTCGGAGAGAGGAACCTCAGAGAATTTGCCCTCTGCTGACTGTGTTTTAATCAGAGTTTCTGATGAAGGAAGGGGGAGAAATTGCATTTCTAATAAGTTTTGAGATGACGTTTCAGATGTGTCTAGGCAGAAGGGCAGCCTCACAGAGACTTCTGCCACATCACAGGGCGAGGAAGCCACAGACATCCCGACCCTCAATCCAGGCAGTTGCCATGATTGGAGGGGACAGGCCTGTCAGCGTCGAAACCAAAAGACTGAAAACCCGACACCTGAATGGAGGACAAAAAACATCTTGGAATCCTTGTGGGGACCAGTGACTCAAGGATCTGATTTTTCCAGCTTCTCCTGTATCTTCGCACTTCAGAAATTCCCTACCCAAGACACAGCCCTGAGGAAGGGGGAGGGCCTCCGCTGATAAGATTATTGTCACTGCAGCTGAGTGGGGGCTTACACAGAAATAAATCTCAGTTACAGAAAAAAAATTCCATTTGTTACACATTTGAGTATAAACTCAAATAGACTGAAGTTTATTCCTGCTACTTTATTATCTGTATTATATAGTAACCATACATTTTTAAGTTCAGTATTATGAGAATTTTCCCTTCACTCAAAGATCATGAGGTTTTATTCACATTTTTGTTTGGGGCCTATAATTTACAAGAACAAACCTGAGGGAAACCAACAAACACTGCCTTCCCTGACATCATAACTTCACCGGGTTATGAGTTCCTCTGGGACAGGGTCTGTACATTTCCTTTGAATCTCCTACCTGGTCACTAGAAGGCACAGTGCTTCCGCTCGGTAGGTACTCAATAAATGTTTATGGGACAAATGAATCGTCAAATATATACTGAGAACTTTGGATGTTGATTCCTTTGTTGGTAGTGTAATATTTAAGATATTTATGTTACTGGTACTGGCACAAAAACAGATACAGATCAATGGAACATAATCGAGAACCCAGAAATAAACCCACATCTCTGGACAGCTAATTTTTGACAAGGTAGCCAAGAACATACAATGGAGAAAGCAAAGTCTCTTCAACAAATGGTGTTGGGAAAACTGGACAGCCACATGCAAAAGAATGAAATTAGACCATTATCTTACACCATACACAAAAATTAAGTCAAAATGGGTCAAAGACTTGAATGTAAGACCTGGAACCATTAAACTTCTAGAAGAAAACATAGGCAGTATGCTCTTCAACCTCAGTCTTAGCATATTTCCAAGTACCATGTCCGACTGGGCATAGGAAACAATAGAAAAAATAAACAAATGGGACTACATCCGACTTAAAAGCTTCTGCACAGCAAAGGAAACCATCAACAAAACAAAAAGACAACCTCACAATTGGGAGAAGATTATTTGCAAACCATATATGTGATAAGGGGTTAATATCCAAAATATATAAAGAACTCATATCTCATCAACAAAAAAGCTAACAACCCAATTAAAAAATAGGCAAAAGATCTGAATAGACATTTCTCCAAAGAAGATATCCAGGTGGCCAACAGGCACATGAAAGGATGTTCAACATCCTTAACTATCAGGGAAATGCAGTCAAACTACAACCAGATGCCACCTCACATCCCTCAGAATGGTTATAATCAACAAGACAGGAAACAATAAGTGTTGGCGAGGATGTGGAGAGAAGTGAACCCTCGTACACTGCTGGTGGGAGTGCAAACTGGTGCTGCCACTATGGAGAGTAGTATGGAGTATCCTCAGAAAATTAAGAATAGATCTACCATACGATCCAGCTATCCCACTGCCAGGTATTTATCCAAAGAACATGAAAACAGAAATGCGTAAAGATACATGCACCCCTATGTTCATTGCAGCATTATACACAATAGCAAAGACATAGAAGCAACCCTAGGTGCCCATCAAGGGACGAATGGATAAAGAAGATGTGGTATATATACACAATGGTATACTGCTCAGCGGTAAGAAATGATGACATCCGCGATTTGTGACAACATGGATGGACCTCGTGTGTATTATGCTAAGTGAAAAAAGTCACAGGGGGAAAGTCAAATACCGTATGATCTCACTCATAAGTAGAAGTTAAAAACAAACAAACAAAAAACACATAGCAATGGAGATTGGATTGGTGGTTACCATAGGGGAAGGGGGAAGGGGGCAGGGTGAAAGGGGTGATTAGGCACATGTGTGGTGATGGATGGTAATTAGTCTCTGGGTGGTGACCATGATGCAATCTGCACAGGAATGGAAATATAATGATGTACACCTGGAATTTATATGTTATAAACCAATAATTACCACAATAAAACAAAATAAGCAAAAAAAAGATATCTGTTACAAATATTTTATCATTAGTTGTCAAAAATATATCTGAGCATAGGTAAAATTAAGAAGCTTCAAAGTGAATGTAACAATTTAAAAAACATTTCACATTTTGGACCCATGTTAGCTATTTAGAACCACAGTTCTGCTTTGAATTTCAAATAACTACCTTCAGCACCATAATGATAATTAATAATTGTACTTTTTATTATTGTCATTTTTCATTCCTTTTACAATCAGATCATAAGAAAGATACATTTTCATACATAAACTAGTGGCTTTCTTGTAAAACCTATGTCATAGGTCACCTCTTTCGTGAGCAACTTGAAACAGCGTCTCTTTCATCTTGGGGTTCTCAGCACCTAGCCCGGTGTCTGGTTCACAGTATAAGAACAGTAAGTGTGTGCTGAATGAATCTGAAGAATCCTTTCCTGATCCTCAGGCACTGCCTAACTGAGCTCTACTGTCACCAAACCTCTAGAGCACATTATTTTCCTTAGCATCTGGTTAGGTGGGTATTTCTTCCACATGTCCCACTAAATCAGTGAACATTAGAGTCACCTGGAGAGCTTGTAAAAAAAAGTGTGCTGGGCCCCACCCCAAAGGTCTGGTGTGGGGGCATGGGAATTTGCATTTCTAACGAGTTCTGAGGTGATGCTGACACTGCTGATTATCAATCATTCTTCATAAACCACTGCACTGAATTTAGTTGCTTGACATCAGGGGCTGTGTCTTCCTCATTCCACTATCTTCAGCAGTCTCTGCCATAGTACTTGGCACATAGGAGCTGTTTGAGAAATAATTTATTTGCATAACAGTTCAAAAAGCTTACTGAATATAGACTACGAGTATATGAATATATGTGTATAAATCATTAAATGAGCTAATACATGTAAAAGCTCTGAAAACATGGCATGTAGTAAGCTATGTTTGCTTAAAAACATCGAAAATGTACCCTTTCTTTGCTTAACCTCATCTAAAATGATACGTAAAAATGCTAGATGTGTACTTGAAAAAAGAGAGCTTAATAAATTAGAGTAATAGAGTCTTAGCATTAAAAGATAACCTAGTTCTCTTTATCTTTAAAGATAACCTCTTTAAAGCTAGTTTATTGGTATTGAGCATCAGGAATTTCAAAAATTGGTTGAGTGCTTCCTACACGCAGATAGACACACTTGCCCCCAGGAGCTTACAGCCAGTGAGGATGTGAGGAACCCAGGGTTAAGTGTGAGTGTGTGTAAGTGTGAGGGTGTTAAGTTTTGGGAGTAGACAGCAACGATTAAAGCATTCAGTCATATCCATTCAACTCTTAATCTTCCTTAACCTATTAGAACACATCTTTTTCACATCCTATAAAATACTCAACATGTTTAATTTGGGTCCAAGGGATACTTAATAAATAAGTGAAGTTAATTAATTCCTTTGAAAAACATACGACTATTTTTTCTTAAATGCAATCAATTGGAACAACATGAGGAATTTAAAATTAGCTTGATGCAAATATTTGCACATTTATGGAAATAATTATTTATATACAAGTACGTGTCATATATAAAATAGACTTCTCAGAAAGTTGGGGGAAGAACAAATGTTTCTAGATGGAATAATGTGCACATGTGGAGCTTGCCATTTTTAAGAATCCTATGGTAAATCCTTTCATAAAGGAAGTAATTATTTCTGAATTATCTTTTTCGTTAATGCACATTTTCACTCCTAGATTGTCTAAAGCACAACACAAATGTTGTTCCATATACTATTCAATCAATAGAACTTAATTTTATAGATAAAAAAATTCACTGTGTTGTTGAATTCTGGGTTCTTATCCTTGTCTGTTCTTACTACCATGGAATTTGGGACGAGTAATTCATTTCTCTTTGCCTTAGTCAACTCATCTGTAAAATGGAGAAATTAATAGTGCCTACTTCCTAAGGATATGGCTAGGCTTAAATGAGGTCATGGCTGTGGGGCCCTCAGCCCAGTGTCTGACAGTCAGCAGATGTCACTCTGCAACTTGTCTTGGGTGGTTCTCTGCCGGTTGGGATGGTGGAGCAATAAAATGGAAAAGGGTGAATGTGGATTCTAGGTCCAGCTGGGCCAGTGATTCGCTGCTGACCAGCACACGCTCTCCATGGGCCTGGGCTGGATTTGCTGTGGTGCCTTCCAGCTCCCTGGCTCCATTGGCTGTCGGCCCCTTGAGACCTAAGAGTCCATTCATTACCACTTGCCCTTGAAGCACAATTTCTGTACATTGCTCATAGGTCTACACGGCTGGGAAACTGGTCCCTTACCTGGAGGCTGAGCAGGTGACACTAGTTCCACTGGGTCAGACCTGAAGTACTGTCTGGGGATGGGGCATATGAGTGACTATGAAGTCACACGAAGGAAGGGGGTAGAGGACAGGCCACAGAAGACTGATTCTTGATGGTTCTTTATTTCCTTCACTTAGCATTTTTTGGGGGTTGCTTTTCTGCCTTTGAAACAGAAGACCACAGAGTAGAATCTAGTAAACTCCTGGCCCTGGAAAACATCTTTGTTTTGCAATCTACAGGGTCTGGAAGAAAGCTGAGGCCACAGGTTACTGGTGGGTTGTAAAGTCCCGGGATATTACTGAGAAAACTTGACTTTTTATATGCTAATAACTGAGCTTTGACAACTCTGGAGGAAGCTTTCTAACTCTTTCATCATAAATTGGATTTTGACTATATACCGAAGACAGGTTCATGGATTCAAGGTAACCTAGGATTCTTCATCGTGGCTTGACCCAAAGGAACAGCTATTGACGGACTTTCCTAAAAGGAGTGTGTAAAAGAGTCCCAGGACCCCCCTCTTAAATAAGTATATCATGCAAATATACTGCTCCCCGGGAATCCCTTTCAGTCCCCGGGGCTCTGGACTAGCTCTGGGCCTGGGGGCGGGCAGCTCATGCCCAGCAATACATTTCATTTTCACGGGGACCACCACCAGCAAATCAGCTCCTCAAGCCCCACTGGGTCAGGTGGCAGCGTGGTCAAGCTGTTCCCAGGCTGGCTGGCTGGCTTCATTCATTCAGCAGGTATTTCCCGAGCGCCTGCACTCTGCCCGGCCTGTTCTGGCGTTAGAAATAGAGCGGCGGGCGATCGGGCCCGGCCCGGGTGTTCACGAAGCCCTGCCAGCGGGCGCGAGAGGAGGAAACAGTAAGGACAGCAGTCGTCGCTGCCACTCACGGGCACCCGCCGGCGCCAGGCGCTGTTCGAAGCGCTCGAAGGAATCGGCTCATTCCACCCTCCGGCCGCCGCAGCGGGCGGGCGCTCCTGGGATCCCGTGGGCGGGAGGGCGCAGAGGCAGGAGGGGTGTCCCCCGGGCCGGGCACGGGGCGGGCCCGCGGCGCACCGCGCTCCCGCCCTCCGAGGCGCCGGGCGGCCGCCCCACGTGACGGGAAGCGGCGGCGGCGGGGCCGGGCCAGCCAGGAGCGGCGGGCCGGCG
>NC_060271.1:53001355-53117955 GCF_021613505.1 Equus quagga
AGGTCTTTGATCCATTTTGAGTTTATTTTGGTGAATGGTGAAAAAGAATGGTCAATTTTCATTCTTTTACATTTGGCTTTCCCGTTTTCCCAGCACCATTTGTTGAAAAGACTTTCTTTTCTCCATTGTATGCCCTCAGCTCCTTTGTTGAAGATTAGCTGTCCATAGATGTGTGGTTTTATTTCTGGGCTTTCAATTCTGTTCCACTGATGTGTGCACTTGTTTTTGCACCAGTACCGTGCTGTTTTGATTACTGTAGCTTTGTAGTATGTTTTGAAGTCAGGGATTGTGATGCCTCCGGCTTTGTTCTTTATTCTCAGGTTTGCTTTAGCAATTCAGTCTTTTGTTGCCCCATATGAATTTTAGGATTCTTTGTTCTATTTTTGTAAAGAATGTCATTGAGATTCTTATTGGGATGGTGTTGAATCTGTGGATTGCTTTAGGTAGAATGGACATTTTAACTATGTTTATTCTTCCAAGCCATGTACATGGAATGTCTTTCCACCTCTATGTCATCATCCATTTCTTTCAGAAAAGCCTTGTAATTTTCGTTGTATAGGTCTTTCACTTCCTTAGGTAAATTCACCCTGAGGTATTTTATTCTTTTTGTTGCGATTGTGAATAGTATTGTGTTCTTGAGTTCTTTTTCTGTTAGTTTGTTATTTGAGTATAGAAATGCTAGTGATTTATGTAAACTGATTTTATACCCTGCAACTTTGCTGTAGTTGTTAATTACTTCTAAAAGTTTTCCAATGGTTTCTTGGGGGTTTTCTATATATAAGATCATGTCATCTGCAAACAGCAAGAGTTTCACTTCTTCCCTCCCTATTTGGATTCCTTTTATTTCTTTTTCTTGCCTAATTGCTCTGGCCAAAACCTCCAGTACTATGTTGAATAAGAATGGTGATAGAGGGCATTCTTGTCTCGTTCCTGTTTTCAGGGGGATGGCGCTCATTTTTTCCCATTGAGTATGATGTTGGCTGTGGGTTTGTCATATGTGGCCTTTATTATGTTGAGGTAGTTCCCTTCTATCCCCATTTTGTTCAGAGTTTTTATCATAAATGGCTGTTGGATCTTGTCAAATGCTTTCTCAGCATCTATTGAGATGATCATGTGGTTTTTATTCCTCAGTTTGTTGATGTGGTGTATCACATTGATTGATTTGCAGATGTTGAACCATCCCTGTGTCCCTGGTATGAATCCCACTTGATAATGATGTATGATCCTTTTGATGAATTGCTGAATTCGGGTTGCCAAAATTTTGTTGAGAATTTTTGCATCTATGTTCATCAGCGATATTGGCCTGTAGTTCTCCTTTTTTGTGCTGTCCTTATCAGGCTTTGGTATCAGCGTGATGTTGGCCTCGTAGACTGTGTTAGGAAGTGTTCCATCCTCCCTAAATTTTTGGAATAGCTTGAAAAGGATAGGTATTAAATCCTTTCTGAAAGTTTGGTAGAATTCCCCTGGAAAGACATCTGATCCTGGGGTTTTATTCTTTGGGATGCTTTTGATTGCTGTTTCAATCTCTTTCCTTGTGATTGGTATGTTCAGATTGTCTGCTTCTTCTTGACTAAGCTTTGGGAGATTGTAGGAGTCCAAGAATTTATCCATTTCCTCTAGGTTATCCATTTTGCTGGCATATAGTTTTTCATAGTATTCTCTTATAATCCGTTGTATTTCTGTGGAGTCTTGTTATTTCTCCTCTTTCATTTCTGATTTTGTTTATCTGAGCTTTCTCTCTTCTTTTCTTTGTAAGTCTGGCTAGGGGTTTGTCAATTTTATTTATCTTCTCAAAGAACCAGCTCTTTGTTTCATTGATCCTTTCTACTGCCTTTTTTGTTTCAATAGCATTTATTTCTGCTCTGATTTTTATTATTTCTCTCCTTCTGCTGACTTTGGGCTTTGTTTGTTCTTCTTTCTCTAATTCAGTCAGGTGTAGTTTAAGTTTGTTTATTTGGGATTTTTCTTGTTTGTTAAGATGTGCCTGTATTGCAATGAATTTTCCTCTTAATACAGCTTTTGCTGTATCCCATATGAATTGGTATGGCATGTTATCATTTTCATTTGTCTCCAGGTATTTTTTGATTTCTTCTTTAATTTCTTCAATGATCCATTGCTTGTTCAATAGCATATTGTTTAGTCTCCACATCCTTGTGCCTTTTTCAGCTTTTTTCTTGTAATTAATTTCTAGCTTTATAGCATTATGATCGGAGAAGATGCTTGTTATTATTTCAATTTTTTTGAATTTGTAGAGGCTTGCCTTGTTTCCCAACATATGGTCTATCCTTGAGAATGTTCAATGTGTGCTTGAGAAGAATGTGTATTCTGCTGTTTTTGGATGAAGTGTTCTATATATGTCTATTAAGTCCAATTGTTTTAGCTTTTCGTTTAGCTCCACTGTTTCCTTGTTGATTTTCTGGATGATCTGTCCATTGACGTGAGTGGGGTGTTGAGGTCCCCTACTATTATTGTGTTGTTTTTGATATTTTCTTTTAGGTTTGTTAATAGTTGCTTTATGAAATTTGGTGCTCCTGTGTTGGGTGCATAGATATTTATGAGCATTATTTCTTCTTGATGGAGTGTCCCTTTGATCATTATATATTGACCCTCTATGTCTCTCTTTACCTGCCTTATCTTGAAATCTATTTTGTCTGATATAAGTATTGCAACACCTGCTTTCTTTTGTTTGCTATTAGCTTGGAGTATTGTCTTCCACCCCTTCACTCTGAGCCTGTTTGTCCTTGGGGCTGAGGTGTGTTTCCTGGAGGCAACAAATTGTTGGATCTTGTTCTTTAATCCATTTTGCCACTCTGTGTCTTTTTATTGGAGAGTTCAATCCATTTACATTGAGGGTGATTATTGATACATGAGGGCTTAATGCTGTCATTCTGTTGCTCGTTATCTGGTTTCCCTGTGTTTCCTTTGTTTCTCGTCCTGTGTGTTTTAGCCTACCCATTGACTTCTGCAATTTCTTATGCTGGGTTTCTTAGATTTTTCCTTATTTATGTTTTGTGTCTCTGTTCTGTTTTTCAGTTTAGTGGCTACCCTGAAGTTTCTATTCAGAATCTCGTGTATAACACAGTCCGTTTTCTGGTGGTCTCTTACTTCCTTAGCCTAGACTGATTCAGTCCCTTTCCTCCTCCCCTCCTAAATTACTATTTTCATCTCTTATTCCAACTTGTGTTGTGAGTTTGTGGTTAGAGTGATAAGATTGTCTTTGCTTTGGTGAGTTCCTTCCCTTTATCCTAATGCTATAGTTGAATATTTGCTATTCTATTCTGATTCTATCTATTTGTCTCCCTACTTTGTGTTTTGTGACCCCTTTCTCCCATTTTTTTCCTTTTTTTCAGGTATGAGGCCTTCTTGAGGTTTTCTTGTAGTGGAGGTCTTTTGGCTACAAAGTCTCTTAGCTTTTGTTTGTCTGGAAAAGATTTATTTTTTCCATCATATCTGAAGGATATTTTTGCTGGATAGAGTATTCTTGGCTGAAGATATTTACCCTTTAAAGTTTTGAATATGTCATTCTAATCTCTCCTAGCTTGTAAGTTTTCTGTAGAGAAATCCGCTGAAAGTCTGATAGGGGTTCCTTTGTAGGTTATTTTCTTTGCCTTGCTGCCCTGAGTATTCTTTCTTTGTCATTCATTTTTGCCATTTTTACTACTATATGCCTTGCAGTAGGTCTTTTTACATCGACAAATCTAGGAGATCTGAAAGCTTCCTCCACACACATTTCTCTCTCAATCCCTAGAGTTGGGAAGTTCTCTTCTATTATTTCATTGAGCACACTTTCTGCTCCATTTTCCTTTTCCACACCCTCAGGAATTCCGATTATTCTTAAGTTGCATTTTTCTCATTGAATCTGCTATTTCTGGGAGATTTTCTTCAGTTTTTTAAATTCGTAGTTCTCTTTCTTCCTCTGTCTGGAGCCATTCAGCCTGTCTATCTTTGATTATGCTAATTTTCTCTTCTATGGTGTCTACACGGGCATTCAGGGAATCAGTATTCTGTTTTATCTGATCCATTGTATTTTTCATCTCTAGTATTTCTGATTGATTCTTCTTTATAGTTTCAATCTCTTTTGTGAAGTAACTCCAGAACTCGTTGACTTGTTTCTCTATATTTCCCTTTACCTCATTGAGTTTTTTGATGATAGCTACTCTGAGTTCATCGTCACTTAGTTTACCTATTTCCAAGTCCACAGGACATAATTCTGTGTTTTTATTGTTTTCCTTGTGGACTGGAGCTTGTATAAATTGCTGGATGGTAGAGCGGTCTTTGCGCATGATGGTAGTATTCGGTTGCAGTTACAGCCTGTGGCCACTAGATGGGAGTCGAGAGCCACACATTCTGAGCCCTCCGCCTCCAGCCGTGATGGCAGCACGCAGCGTGGGTTGGAGGAGGAGGGGCACTTTCTCTGGAGTGCAGACCTGGATTCCGATCAGCTCTTGCTCTCTGGTCTCCAGGGGCCCTGGCTTGCTGGGGTACCCCCACGCAAAAGCTTTCCCCTGTTAGAGGGTTTCCGCTGCATGGGTGGAGGGAGTCCTGGAAGATCCCGTGGACGCGCAGCCCCTCCCCCACTCCTTCCTTCACCCACAGCAGCGATCCCAGTCTCTAGGGGAGGGAGCGAAGTTCTCTCTTACCCCATTCCACCTCCTCCAAGGGCAGCTCCAGCCTCTCCACCCTCTGTTGTTTGGCTGCTGTGGGTCTCTGACAATCTCTGTGTTATTAGGATTTTTTGGTTGGAATTCTGTCGTTCCTTTTGGTTGTAGTTTGGAGGGGAGAGAGTCCCGGGTGAGCTCACTCCGCCATGTCGCTGACATCACTCTGACTATACTCATTTTAGATTCTTATGGTCTATAAATTAATTAGGTAGAGTTGTTTAGTGTATTTTGTTTGTTTTACTCTCAAGTGAGAGTAAATAATCTGCAGAAATCAGCCATCTTTGACACATTCTTTATTTCACTATAATCTCTTGTACAATTTGTGAAAGCATGATGTTGGCTATTTTTTTAAGTTAGATATTCTTTATTATGTCCAGGAGTTGGCATTCTGTTTTTGGTTATCTAAGAGTTTTAGTTTTTCATTATAATTAGATGTCAATTTTTCACCATATACTTTCTAAAACACATAAAACCTGTATAATATAGACTAATAGTTTATAAGTACTATTGGTACTGATTGCTTGCCATGAGAAATTTTTATTTCACTCTCTTCAATTTCCTAGCAAATAAATGTCTTGAATTTTCTTGTAGGAATGTGCCAAGACTGTTAGTCTGCCTTTTTCCCTTAAGCATTGTTGAAATTTGATATTTCTCTCATTCATTTCTTAAAAGCAATGCAAGTATAAGATTGTTCCAACCCTAGTAACCTCAGTCTAGTCCAATATTTTAAGCAGCCTATTTTGCCTCTGCTCCTCTGGTGTGAGTGGAAGCCTGCCGTCTTTCTGACTGTGTGCTCCCCTGTAGGAGAGCTGCCTGGGGCTCACCTGTCTGCATTGGGACCTTCATCCTCTGCTGTGGCTCCCATCCTTTGTTGGAAGACAATAGCCTGAGGGCTAGGGTTCTCCCAGGGGCCTGCAGCCCTCCCAACTCTGTGCCCAGGAAAGGGCCTCCATGACTTTGGCCTTCTCTGTTTGTGGGGTGTGGAATTCAATGTGTATACATTAATCAGTTGTATTAATTACATCATTCAGGGATTTTAAAATTTTTTCATTATATTATAAAATACGGAATACAGATTCACTCTATGCTTCAAATCTTTTAACCTCTCCTTCATACTTTCCCTTCTTTGTCTCTCTGTGCTTCATTCTATACCATTTCTTTGGTTCTGTCTTTTGGGTAACTCATTTTCTTCAGAGGTGTCCATTTGGTCTGCTGCTAAATGGGTAAAGTGAATTTTAACTTCCAGTTATCATATTTTTTACTTCTGAAAGTTCTGCTTTGCTTTCTTCACAATTGTTTGCTTTGTCATGTGTTCAAGCCTCTCTTGAAAAACACATCAAACATTTACACCATACATTGGTTTTTTAAATTTAATATTTAAAGCAATGGTTTCTAGACTTGAGTGTGCATCAGAAGCACCTGAGAACATGTTAAACCACGGATCACCTCACCCTGGAGTCTCTGGCTCTGTAGGTCTGGAGCAGAGCCTAGAAATTTGAATTTCCAACAAGTTTCCAGGTGATGCTGATGTTGCTGGTTTAGGGACTACATTTCGAGGACAACTAACCTAAAGTATTTGTAGGTGAAATTTTCCTAGTCATTGTTGTGCTCTCTCTCACTCATGGTGCTTGTGTTTTTGTTGTTTTCTTTGTTTTAACTGAGAGCTGCTCATTTTCCTTGGATTTTTTTGGGGGGGCCTGTGGAAGGAAATTCTTGGTTGCTGGGATAAAGGTGCATTTCTGAAGAGAGGATTTGTGTTTGCGTTGCCCGGTTTCTGGGGACACTACCAGCCCAGGACCATTCTAAATTAAATTCCTGGCTTGAGGTTTTTTGAAACTCCTAGTTAAGATGAATTCAGCTGCATGATCCCATGAAGGCTGGGTGATAGTCCTGCTACTCAACAAGCAGTTTTGAGATTGGCAGTATCTCTACTCATGCAGCAGGGGCAGTGTTATTTCTAGTTGAACTTTACCAAGAGAGGGTAGTCCTTTAATGCTCCAGGTTCGTGGTGCAGGGAACAGTGTCCTACTGAGTTCCCTCTCTGGGCCTTTTCTCCCAGCCGACTCTGCTGAGCTGTTGAAACTCATGACTAGGTTCACCAGGTGCCCTCAGGTTGAAAGCAGATCGCAGTGCCTGGTTGCCCCTCTGTTCTTGGAGTTGCAAACATTTTCTCCGAATGTGTCATTTGTCTTTTAACTTTGTCTATGGTATTTTGTCAACATAGAGAAAATTAAAATTTTAGTAGTAAAATCTAGGAATTATGTCCAATTTTCTTTGGCTACTGGACTTTATGGAAAAGGTTATTCTCCAATAAACATTTTTTATTCCTTTAAATTTTTCCCTAAAAGCTTTATAAACCATGACTGTTTTATATTTATACATCTCATGAGGCAGGAACCTAACTTTAATTTACACAAAATAGATTTTCAGTTGCTCCATATACTGAATAATCTATTCTTTACCTACTGCTTTAAAGTGTCACGTTTTCCATGTATTAAATGCATATATATTTCTGATTATATTCTGGCATAAAGAACTGTTTATCTATTCCTGATATAGTAATGAACTACTTTAATTATAATAGCTCTTGAGGACATTTTAATATCTGATAAGACACATGTCCCCTCAATATTCTATTTCTTAAACATTTCTTGACAATTCTTACATAATTATTGTTCCAGATGAAACAGAATCAACTTTAGTTTCTTCAAAGCTCCTTTGGTATTCTTTTTTTTTTTTTAATTTTTATTGAGTTAACAATAGGTTACAATCTTGTGAAATTTCAGTTGTACATTATTGTTTGTCATTCGTGTTGTAGGTGCACCCCTTCACCCTTTGTGCCCACTTCCCACACCATCTTTCCCCTGGTAGCCACTAATCTGTTCTCTTTGTCTACATTTTTAAATTCCTTATATGAGTGTAGTCATACAGAGATTGTCCTTGTCTATCTGGCTTATTTCACTTAACATAATTCCCTCAAGGTCCATCCATGCTGTTGCAAATGGGACGGTTTGTTCTGTTTTACAGCTGAGTAGTATTCCATTGTATATATAGACCACATCTTCTTAATCCAGTCATCAGTTGATGGGCACTTAGGTTGCTTCCACGTCTTGGCTATTGTAAATAATGTTGCAATGAACATTGGGGTGCATAGGGCTTTTGGAATTGCTGACTTCAAGCTCTTTGGATAGATACCCAGTAGTGGGATAGCTGGGTTGTATGGTAGTTCTATTTTTAATTTTTTGAGGAATCTCCATACTGTTTTCCATAGTGGCTGCACCAGTTTGCATTCCCACCAGCATTGTATGAGGGTTCTTTTTTCTCCACAACCTCTGCAACATTTGTTACTATTAGTTTTAGATATTTTTGTCATTCTAATGGATGTAAGGTGATATCTTAGTGTAGTTTTGATTTGCATTTCCCTGATGATCAGTGATGATGAAAATCTTTTCATGTGTCTATTGGCCATCTGTATATCTTCTTTGGAGAAATGTCTGTTCATGTCTCCTGCCCATTTTTTGATCGGGTTGTTTAATTTTTTGTTGTTGAGTTATGTGAGTTCTTTATATGTTATGGATATTAAGCATTTGTCAGATGTATGACTTGCAAATATTGTTTCCCAGTTAGTGGGTTGTTTTTTGTTTCAATCCTGTTTTCATTTGCCTTGAAGAAGCTCTTTAGTCTGATGAAGTCCCATTTGTTTATTCTCTCTATTGTTTCCCTTGTCTGAGAAGACATGGTGTCCAAAAAGATACTTTTAATACTGATGTCAAGGAGTGTACTGCTTACATTTTCTTCTAGAAGCCTTATGGTTTCAGGTCTCACCTTTAGGTCTTTGATCTATTTTGGGTTTATTTTGGTGAATGGTGAGAAAGAATGGTCAATTTTCATTCTTTTATATGTGGCTTTCCAGTTTTCCCAGCACCATTTGTTCAGAAGACTTTCTTTTCTCCATTGTATGCCCTCAGCTCCTTTGGTGTCCTTTGGTGTTCTGATTGAAAAACATTATGTTTATCTATTGCTTTGGGAAGATTGCCATCTTCACACACTTTGAGTCTTCCTATCTAGGAGTATGGTACGTTTCCCATTCAACTTGGGCCTCATTTTATGTGTATCAGTAAATTGCATAGTTTTCTTTATATGTTTATATATTTTTTCTTTCTTGTTGAGTTTGATTTTTAGTTATCATTTTTGTGAATGGGACTTTACTTTTTATGTCATTTTTAACTAGTTATGGCTAATTGGAAGAAAAGATATTAACTTGTAAATATTTATTTTGTTTTACTGAGGTATAATTAACACAGCATATTATTTTCAGGTGGGTTTTTTTGAGCTGTATCTCTGGGATTTTTCTATGTATACAATCATATCTCATGTAACTATTGCTTCCTCTTCAATTTTTTTCCCTCATTTTGTTTTCTAGATTTATTCCATTAAATAGACTTCCCAACGTTTTATTGAATAGTACAGACAGTGACACGCTTGTCTTCTTCCTCATGTTGGTTAGAATGACTTTAAATTCTCAGAACTGTTTACTATTGATTTCTGATAAAGACTGTTTAAAATATTTAAGGAAAATTCTTTTATTCAACATTTTTGTAGTGGGCACAGAATTTTGTTAAATATTTTGTATCTATTGAAAAAATCAAATCACCACCAGGTATTTGGCTTTTATTTTTGATTTATTAATGTAACATTTTCAGTTTTTTAATGTTGAAGCATCTTATCATCCCAAAATAAATCCTATTTAGTTATTTTTATGATTTTAAAATTTGCTACTTGATTGTACATGCTAAAATTTTTCTTACAATTTTGGTTATTTATTCTTGTGCTATTGTTTTCTCGTTAGGACATAGTATGTATCTGCATGTAATTTGTGTCAAGTTCATTTTGGATTGCTGCTCACCTTTGAATGAGCTGAGCTCTTCCTGGACCAGTTGTCTGTGGGAGGTGCCTGTCAGAGAGCAGGCGGGGTGGTGCTCCTGGCTGGAAGAATTCCTGTGATGGAACCTTGTGTGTGTCCTCCTGGACGTGCCTTCTCCCTGGACAAGGGAGTAAGCGCTGCAGTCAGTGCGTAAGGCTGAGCCCCCTTCCTCCCCTGCCACTTCACCAAGACGCCTGTCTCCACAATTGTGATCTAGGTGGTGATTTATCCAGCGTCACCCTACCTGCTGCTCCAAGATTCACGTCAAACTACGTCCAGGGACATTTTATCAAGTGGCCCTCAGGAATTATTAATTTTGCCTCTCAGGGTGTATTA
The DNA here is from genome assembly GCF_021613505.1 of Equus quagga. Taxonomy (NCBI): domain Eukaryota; kingdom Metazoa; phylum Chordata; class Mammalia; order Perissodactyla; family Equidae; genus Equus; species Equus quagga. The sequence continues at coordinate 53,011,277 of NC_060271.1, forward strand.
CTTACTTCTGAGGAGGATGATTTTCTATCAGTCAGGGTCCAGTCGGGAATACAGAATCTACCAGTTATTTCAGCAGAGTGACTTTAATAGGAGAACTTGATTAAACAGATACTGAAGGATGGAAAATGGGAAAAGGGACCACTGACTTAAGGTAGAGACAGTAGCTGCGGAAGGCAGCTACCACGCCTAGTACTGGGGGAATAAAGGGAACTGTGTGGGGTTATTACGACCTAGAAGCTTGGTGGGGCGGGAGACACAGACCTCTGAGGAGGAATGTCAGCCAGTTGGTTGCTGATATTTCGGAATAGATAAGATGAGGCTGTGTTCTGGGAATATAGAAAAGCTAGAAACTGGAATCAACTGTTTTGGGGACCAACTGCCACTACTGGGTTGAACTCCAGCCCTGACATTTTCCGGTGCTCCTTCCTCCCCACTCCTGGCAGAATCTAGCGGGACAAATGTGGTCTGCAGAGTCCCAGCAGCACAAAGCAAAAGAGAAGGGCAGCTGAGTTAGAGGCTGAGAGACAACAGCTTCATGACCTGCTGTGTCATCTGAGATGTGCATCGGGCCCCTTCTCAGCATTTCCATTCTTCTCTTTGACATTCCCTGTTGTTGGCAGCTCTTCCTCGTCGGTTGTGGTTCAGTGTTACAGATGTCTCCCAGTTTCACTGAAAATAGATTTTGCTTCTGTTTCTTACTCTTTTAATATCTTTCTACGTACTGACTCTTTTAGCACTCTAGAATGTGTTTTCCGTCTTTCTTTTTCCCTTTCTTTTTTTTGGTGGGGAAGATTGGCCCTGAGTTAATATCTGTTGCCAGCCTGCCTCTTTTTGCTTGAGGAAGATTGTTGCTGAACTAACATCTGTTGCCAATCTTTCTCTATTTTGTATGTGGGGTGCTGCCACAGCATGGCTTGATGAGCGGTATGTAGGTCCATGCCTGGGATGTGAACCTGCAAACCCTGGGCTGCTGAACCAGAGCACGTGAACTTAACCACTACACCACCGGGCCTGCCCTAGGGTGATTTTTGAGGAGAGGAAGGCAATTTTCCTCCATTACTCCACCATTTAAAAACTTGAAGTTACAGATGTGTTATTGACTGTGTAATCTCCTTTAACAGTTTCTTATCTCTCGCAGCTTTCTTTTCATCTTGGTATAGCATTTTGTTATGTGTTTCTCTTTGTTATTTCTTTTTCTTGTGTCATTGAGAACATGATTGTTTTTTCCACCTTAATAATGCCTAGTTGCCTAATTGTTACTTAAACTTTTCTTCTGATTTCTATAGCTAATAATTTTCAGAAATAGGTTTTCCTTCTAAGTTTTCAGAATGATGCTCTGCATCCTCTGATGAGCAATAAAGAAGTATGTATAGACAAACATACATATATATTAAACTCTTCCTCCTAGAATGAGAAAGAATCCATCCAAGAATTGGTTTTTGCCAATTAATTGGGTGTGTAGATTTCTCTGGGCCCCAGGCATTGATAATTTTTATTTTTCTAGAATCTCATTCTCATATATATTCTAGAATGCAGATTAAATTCATTGCAAAGCCCAGTTCTGAGCGTTCGGCAGCTATCAGGTGATGTCATTGTATGGGGTTGAGATGGTGGAAGGGTAGGGTGAACAGCTTGCTGGATGGCCTTTCCTCTAGCTTCCTCTAGGCATGCCAGAGGTTTTGACTCTTGATCGAACATTCTTTCCAATACTAACATAGGGGTCTGTTAGGAGGATACGTATATGAGATCCAAGGTAAGTGAGAATTCAGCCTAGGTCTATGTACCAGGCCCTGCACCTGTGCCCGATTGTTGAGATTGCTTACTGAGAAATGAATAACCAGTATTGGTGAAATGAAGATGCCTGGAGAACGGGAGCCACACATCTAACCGACTGAGGGCTTCCAGGAGCCCACATCTACTCAACCTCATCTCTGTGACCCACCCTGAAAGAAGGACAAGTATACGGGAACACTTGCCTGGGAGTCATGAGACCTCATCTTTGCTGTTACTGTCTGTGCTATATTGCCCACTCTGTATCCTTTTTTGTTTGTGTCATTTCAAATTTTTATTTTGAAATAATTATAGATTCACAGAAAGTTGCAAAAAATTGTACTCGGAGGCCCCGTGTACCCTTCACCCAGTTTCTCTCGATGGTAACAACTTGTGTAACTATAGTACAATATCACACCAGCAAATCAACAATCTACAGAGCTTATGCAGATTTTGCCAGTTCTATATGCACTTGTGTGTGTGTGTGGTCATATCCAAGTTTATCGCCTGTGTGGCTGTACATAATCAAGATACAGAACAGATCCATAATCACGAGGGCTCTCTCATGCTATCTCTTTATAGCCTCCCCTCATCACTACCACCCCCAAACCTCCAGCAACCGCTAATCTATAATTTTATTTTAAGAATGTTGTGTAAATAGAATGATGCAAAATGTAACATTTTGAGGTTTTTTTTCCTCAGAATAATTTCATAGCGATTTGTCTAAGTTGTCGCATGGATCAGTAGTTTGTTCCTTGTCATTGCTGAGTAGTATTCTGTGGTGTGGATGCCCCACGGGTGGTTTACCATTTACCCATTGAAGATCATCTGGGTTGCTTCCAGTTTTCAGCTCTTATGAATAAAACTGCTACGAAAATTTGTGTGCAGGTTTTCGTGTGGACATAAGTCTTCGTTTCTCTGGGATAAATGCTCAGGAGTGTGATCATTGATTGTATGGTAGCTTCAGTTTAGTTTCATAAGAAATTGCCAAACTGTTTCCAGAGCAGCTATACCATTTAACATTGCCACCAGCAATGTCTGAGTGATCCAGTTTCTCTGCATCCTCACTAGCATTTGGTGTTAACTCTGTTTTTTTATTTTAGTCATTCCAACAGGTGTGTAATGGTATTTTGTTGTGGTTTTAATTTGCATTTCCCTGATGACTAATGAAATTGAACAATTTTCCGTGTGCTTATTTTCCATCTGTATATCCTCTTCAGTAAAATGCTTGTTCATGTATTTCACCTATTTTTCATAGGATTTTGTAATGATGAATATTGAGACTTCTTTATATATTCCAGATATAAATCCTTTGTTGGATGTGTGATTTTCAAATATTTTCTCCTACTATGTTGCCTGTCTTTTCACCTTCTTAATGAGGTCTTTCACAGAGCAGGTGTGTTTAATTTTCCTGAGGTCTAATATATTAAATTTTCACACTTTTGGTGTCAAGTATAAAAACTTGAAGATTTTCTTCTATGTTATTTTTTTCTCAAAGTTTTATACTTTTACCTTTGCGTCTGTGATCCATTCATATTTTTCTTAAAGCTAAGTAAATTTGGTGCTGAGTGAAGCCTATTGCGTCTTGTAAGCTATGTTATCAATACCAGCCCGTGACTATTACTGCAAGTAGCAGGGATTGGGTGTCATCCATAATGTCTTCTCCTTCCTTTTACTGCCTGGTTCTCTGACATATAGGACTAACATGATATATAAACCCTATAGCTCCTAGAAACATTTTAGTGGCTACTAAGCTCAGAAATAATTTGCCATCTCTGAGGCAGGTGATTTTTTGATTCTTCTTTAATTTCATTTTTAGGACACCAAAAGCAAGAGTTGAGTCCACAGTGGTTAGCTCACCAATTTTCTCCTTTTGAATGAAAGACCGAAGCTGTATCTAGTTATCACCTACACTAATTCTGGCTCTCTACCTGAGAGTAGAGGAGCGGCTTCAAGCTGAGGATTACCTCCCTCTGATGTGCCATCCTGTCTACAATAACCAAGTCTTCACACTGAAATTCACTGAAAACTGCTCCCCAATCCAGCTGGTGTCTTCTGCAGGGACGTTAAAGAAATGGAGGAGGATCCTTTTCCTGTCCTCTCTGCGCTGCTCCCACCTGCTCACCCAAGCAGGAGGAGAGAGGTAAGTGGGTAGGAAAGCCTTGCTGGTACTTTCCTAGGAGAACATTGTGCTAACTGGTCCTGGCAGAGTTTTAAAATTTACTCTTTGTTTTGTGAGGCATTTCTGTTGATTCTTTGGAGATTCTTGTCACCAGGGACTCTTAATCTGTAGTTCTTTCAACTCAGGAGAATGCTTTTCTTTTGTTTTAATTTGTACAATCCACTAGAGTTAATTTTTTGTTAGCCAGCATACCTTATCTAGAGAAACGTTTTGATTTTTACAGTTAAGCTTGTCTCCTTAAGACAGAGAGAGCAGCTGCTGCTGATCACCTTTGGCAGATGAGGATCTGCTAGAAACAGTCTCCATTCCATGGAAAGAAGGATTGAGGAGAGGGAATCACTCTCAGAGGGCTGGTATGGGGCATATCCACTTTTTCAGATAGTGCTGGCAACAGCTATCTACTGCTTTGTAACAAATGACTCCAAACGTGGGCAATTTGGCCTGAGCTCATTGGGAGGCCCTTCTGTTCTGTTCCCAGCTTGATTTTCCTTGGCAAGGCTTGCTCATGTGTCTGGGCCACAGCTGGGAAGGCTGGGAAAGCTGTGATGCTAGGGCCTCTCTCCATGGGTGTTTCCTCATCCAGCAGGCCAGCCTGGGCTTGTCCATATGGTGGCAAAAGGGTTCCCAGCAGCAAGAGAAGCAGCAGCAAGGCCTCTTGACGCCTGTGCTTGGAACTCTCACAACCTCACTCCCACTGCATTCTATTGTTCAAAGCAAGTCAAAAGCACCCCAAATTTAAGAGGTAAGGAAATAGATCCCACTTTTTTTTTTTTTTTAAGATTGGTCCTGAGCTAACATGTTGCCAATCTTCCTCTTTTTTTTTTCTCTCCCCAAAGCCCCAGTATAGAGTTGTGTATCCTAGCTGTAGGTCATTCTAGCTCTTCTATGTGGGATGCTGCCACAGCATGGCTTGATGAGTGGCATAGGTCCACACCCAGGATCTGAACTCGCGAGCCCTAGGCTGCTGAAGCGGAGTGTGTGAACTTAACCACTCGGCCACGGGGCCGGCCCTTAGATCCTACCTCTTGATCAGTGGAGTTCAAATAATTTCTGGCCACATTTAGTAATTTACCACAGTGCTTTAAGACCGAAATCCCTCCTTCTCAATTCCCCAAGAGGATAAGCCAAGTAGCAGAAAATAGGGGACCAGCAACAGCTAAGTCAGCCTATAAGAGATCATTAACATGGCCTCTGTGACAGCTTACAACCATCCTGAGTGAGAAGGCCCAGGCAGTGAAACACTGCGGCTTTGCACAGGGCAGTGAGACTGGAAAGAGGGACCAGTACTGCCACTTACATCTTTTCTCTTTGGTCCACAATATCAAATAAATAGCCCTTTTGTTTCCTTTTACAGGTCCCACATTCTAAGACTGTTTAATTTGAGTTCAGGAGAAGTGAAATAGGCTGTCTGTAAACAGCCAAGCTGTTACCAGGTCCATTTTGCAGTGAAGTTCAAGTTCAAGTTCAACTACAGATATCGTATGCAGGTGCTATGTATACACTGCACATTCGTGTGACATGGTGTTGGTAAAGGTGTGTATAACACGATCACTATCTTCCATCTATGTTTTTTGAGATATTTGGAATTTTGTGCCACGAATTCATTGCACTTGAGTTTAAGAAGAGATTTGAGTTTTTCTTGACCTTTCATCCACAACAAGAGACTTTTTGAAAAGACAAGTTTCGAATGTACTGAAATGGACTTAATCTAATTTTCATGTGTACACTTGAAGGTTCAATGCAAAACAATAAGTATGACAAACATTTCAGCCGCTTAGCCCAGCTGTTTAGGACTGTTTATTTTGAAATGTTTTCAAGGTTTCAATAACATAAACATGTAAGCTGGAAATGATACATTTCTACCCATTTCCATCCACCCACTCAGATGGAAAAGCTCGTATATTTTTATAACTTGAAAAATCAGTTATTTTCCCAGGCAAATGCATGGGTGGAATTTTCAAGACATTTTCCAACGTTACACCTGCATACGGGAGAACAGAATAAGCTTCTTTGTGTCTCAAAAAGGGGGAAAACAGCAACCACTGGATACCTCTTGGCTTTTGCACAATGACACTATTTAGTATGATACGTATTTAAATTATAGATGTGAACCAGCATTTAGGCACATAGCCAATATATAATCACTGACACTATTGCTTAAATAGCAATATGATGTGGTATAATATGGTGATGGAAACTTGACCCATCTTGTCTAGATTTTGGTATTTTGCTGAATATTATCTATGCTTGTTTCTCTGGGTAGATGACAGAAATGTACAAATGTGAAAAATGTGAAAATGTGCATGACATGTGCAAATTGTTAAAAAAATATATAGCAAGGACACACTTTGCTCTTTTGTAACTCTTTTGGCTACAACATAGTAACATTTCATAGTGATCTTAGAAGGGAACTGTTCAAACACCTACCAACAGCTGACTTCATAAGTATTTGAACATCAACTCTTGCCGGCCACCGTTTCTGGGACTTCTTTTGAGCAGTCTTATATTCTCCAGAAAGAACAGAATGCATTCAATACTTCAGCCACTGAATTACCTTTATTCATTTTGCTTTAAGTGGTACTATATTCTTTAGACGCACAAGTCTCATTTTTCCCAGGAAGATTTTTATGAGTAGTGAACAGAAAGTTACTTATTTCTGTTTTTTTGTAAAGTATCAAGCTACAAAGGAAAAACATGGACTTTGCTGTCTGACACCAACAATTTGATTCAGAATCCACATGACCACTTTCTAGCTGTTTACTTACAAAACTCCTTGAACCTTAGTGTCTGCGTCTGAATAATCAGGACAACAGCCCCGACTATGCAGGTGGTTGGTGATAATTAGCAACAAGGTATGTAAATTTCTTGGCAGATAGGTATGTTATAAACAGTAGATATTGTTAAAATTGTACTTTGCATAGTTACAACATGTCTATATTTATGTGTGTGGTTCATCTTTGAGTTAACATACTGGGAAATTTTCTTTTACTGCATAAAGCATTTAGTTTATCCATTGAACTAGTTCCCATTCTGTTAGGCACGTTAGTGTTACAGATAATGGCTTAACTAGCAGCACTGACATCAGTCGGACGCCAAGTGGCTTCTGTGGGGCTGAGCTCTGCGGCACGGTTGGCTGCATTGTCTGAGCTCTGCACCATGTCAGGGAAAAGTACTCCCTTTGGAGGCAGGACACTTGTGTTTTTGTTTTTGAAATTATAAAGTCTAGTTGATAATATTTATCCTGACTAGCCTATAGAATGCTGTGTGAAGAAATATGACCACTTTTTAAACTGCTATTATTTTAATGCTATCTTAAATTATTTTTAAAATGTTTTTAATTATTTACAAATGATACTTTAAATGTTATTATTTTAGATACCTCATATAAGGAGAATTATTCAGTATTTGTCTTTTGTAACTGGCTTATTTCACTTAGCATCATGTCCTCAAATTTCGTTTATATTGTTGCATACGGCAGCAAGAAGGATTTCCGTCTTTTTTAGGGCCGAATAGTATTCCATTGTATGTATATACCACGTTTTCTTTAGCCATGCATCCATCAATGGACAGTTAGGTTGTTTCCGTGACTTGGCTTTTGTGAACATCACTGCAGTAAACATAGGAGTGCTAGTACCTCTTTGAGATCCTAATTCCAATTTTTCTGGATAAATACCCAGAAGTGAGATAGCTGGATCATATGGTAGTTCTATTTTTAATTTTCTGAGAAACCTCCACACTGTTTTTCATAGTGGCTGCACCAGTTTACATTCCCGCCAACAGTGTACAACGGTTCCAATTTCTCCACATTCTTGCCAATGCTTGTCACCTTTTGTTTTTTGATAATAGTCAAACTCATAGAAACAGAGTAAAAGGGTGGTTGTCAAGGGCTGGGGGAAGAGGGAATGGGAAGTTGTTGTAAAACAGGTATGAAGTTTCAGTTCTGCAGGATGAGTAAGTTCTAAAGGTCTGCTGTACAACATTGTGCCCGTAGTTAACGATACTGTATTGTGCACTTAAAAATTTGTAATGAGGGTAGGTCTCATGTTAAGTCTTGGTAGCCACAATAAATAAAGTCATTATTACATCAATTATTTTAAAAAATATTTAAACTGTTAGTACATTTGTCAAAAACCCTTAGAACATACACCAGCAAGAGTGAAAACTAATGTAAACTATAGACTTTGGGTGAAAATGATGTGTCAGTGCACATTCATCAGTTGTAACAAACGTACCACATGGTGTGGGATGTTGTTAGTGGGGAGGCTGTGCATGTGTAGGGACAGGGAGGATGTGAAAACTCTGTACTTCCTGGTCAATTTTGATGTGAACCTAAAACTGCTCTAAAAAATGTTTCCTATTTAAAACAGGTTATTAGCACATCAATTCCTTGGTTCCACTCACGTCAGAGTATCATACTGAACAAAGTCAAGCTCTCAAGGAGACTAATGTAGGCAGTGTTTTATGTACCATCTCCTTCCTGGCTCCCGCTTCCCTTTGAGCCATTGCGCCATTTTTCTGCTCTCTTTCAAGTATAACTTGCCAAACAGTCTCCTCTTGTTCTGTCTTAAACCCGTCTACTGACAAGGCCAACAGTGATCTCCACCTGGCTGAAGGCACTATTGATTTTCAGTGGTTATCTTCTTTGTTAAAGTAGTAGCACCTCTCACAGCTGATCTGTCCATCCTTGAGACATTTCCTTCATGTGGCTTCCAGCTCACCACACATTCCCGGTTTTCCTCCTACTTTTGTGAGTTCTTCCTCATTTCCCTGCTTGTTCAGGTTGGAGCGTTCAGAGAATAGTCCTGGAACCTCTCTGCTTTTCACCCTGCACTCACCTCCCTTGTTGATCATGCAGTTTTGTGGCTTCAAACTTCAAATTTAAATCTCCAGTTCGGAACACCCCTCTGAACTACTGACTGGTAAATCTAGCTGCCTACTTGGCCCCTCCACTTGGGTGTCCAGGAGACATCTCTAACTTACCAGACCCCAAAGTGAACTGACGCTCTCTGCCCCTTCTCCCAGTCCTCCTCCAATTCCACTCTTGGTTGCCTTCCGGAGCTCAGACTGGAGTCATCCTTGACTTCTCCTTGTCTCACATCCCACATCCAACCCATCAAGAAATCCTGTTGAATCCTGCCTTAAAAATACATCTAGAATCTATTCATTTCTCACCACCTCCACTGCTCTCAACCTGGTTCAAGCTATTCTCTTATTTAATCTGGGTTGTTGCAATAACCTCCTAAGTGACCTCCTTACCTCTCCACTCCTGCTGTCTTGAAATGTCAATTGGATCATGTCATTCCTCTGCTTAAAACCTTCCAGTGGCTCCCATCTCAGAGTAAAAGGACAGTCCTTACAAAGGCCCTATAGGATCTGCCCGCCGCACCCCCTACCCCCACCGACCTGCTCTTATCTCACTAACCTCATCTCCTGGTCCTTCTTGCTCACTGTGCTCCAGCCACACTCCCTCTTTTTTCCTATTTCTTAAATATTCCAAATATGCTCGCATGTAGGTCCTTTCCCTTTGCTCTTCCCTTTTTCCGGGTCCTACTTGCCGCAGATATTCGTGACTTTCCACCGATATTCGTATGGCCCCATTTCCTCCTCAAGAATATTTTCAAATATCCTCTTCCCAATGAGACTTTCCTTGACCACATTATTTAAATTGCAGCCCCCAGCCCTCATCTTCCTTCTCCACTTCATTTTTCTCCAAAGCACTGATCACCTTCTTATTAGACACTTGTTTCATTTTTTGCCTGTCTCCCCCAGCTGGAATGCGGGGCATGAGACCTGTAAAGGGACGTGATTTTTCCCCCCACTGCTATATCTTTAGTGCCTAGAACACGTAGTGGACACTCAATTAACATGTGAATGAATGGATCGGTGAACGAAGCATGCATTTCCTTGACTGAAGTGACAGCCCTTCCTCATGCAATGAGGGATAAGCATGTCACTGTGCTCTGGCTAATGTTTCCAATGGTTAAAAAAACTTGAGTCAAAATCTCTAGAATGATTATTGCCGTAAATATAGCCAACATATTATGTTACAGCTTGAAATGTAAAGTAAACACTATTTTCATCAGAAAGAAAGGTAGTTATCTACACCAAGCCCTCGCTCCCCTAGGTGTTGAAGGGTAATTAAAGGGGCATGTGCAATGTGTCTGCAGAACCTGAAAGGCAGGAGAAGTCTTATTTTGAATCTATGGCTTGATTATATCAATTAGTCATCCTCCTCCTTTTATTACTCACTGAATGAAAAATGAGCTGAAACATTTTCTACAATTCCTTGCATTTAGGAAGTTTTTAAATTTAGTAAGAAATGTGTCTTAATTTTTCAAAGCTCTCTGTAAGTGTAGAAGTCTTAATTTTATGTTAACTTGGGTTCAGAATGGAATTTCAATGATGCTATTAGAGTTGGAAGCAATGTGTTCTGGTGGAAAGGAATTTTTGTTTGCTTTGGGTTTTCCCCCTTCTGCCTTTGCCAATAGTTTGCTTTGAAATTTCAAGGAACTCTCATCACTTTTCTGTTTTCAGGCTGCAAAATATGAAAAAGAAAAATTACCACTCTTTTATAAGAATGTTGTCATGTTTTATAAACTGATGTTGAGAAAGGGAAAATATTTTAAAATCTGAGGGAGAAATTTACAATTTAATGTAAAGTGCTATCAGCACGTGAATGGAGAGGTGGCCTTCAGGACCCGCAGTAAACATGGTGGTTGAAGACTGCTGCGGGGCATGCCTCCACGCTGAGCCCTGCTTGTGCACAGAGAAGCCCAGATCCACCTCTATATTTGTACACTTTAAAAACACTGTTACACAAGTGCAAGGTATTATATTATTATTAAATCAAATTAGTTATCCTTTTTACTTTAGAAGAGCTCCTTGATAATCTAATGCACTTGAAAATCTACAAAGCACTTTCTGATATATTAATCTGTGGTGGAGAGGATCAAGGGTTTCAATGAATCTAGTGGTCTAAATTTTGTGACAGCGTTTTTAACTATGAAATTTACACGTGTGTAAGATGTCATTATAATGCAATGGTATTTCTCTTCCCATGCTTTACACAAGGATCCACAAGATTGGAACTTGCCCAAGGTCACATAGCTGGTAAGTGAAAGAATGGAGATTCCAAATTAAGTCTCTCAACTCCTTTCCCATTCTGTTCCCATACTCACTGCAGGGATGGTTCAGGTGGCTGGCAGGGGGACATGTGTACAGTGCTATTCATACTAATAAATATTAGCCCGTTGGGTATTTTTTCTATAAGAAATTAAATATTTCAAGAAAGGAAACCCCATGGAATCAACATTGACTCATGGGTGTTCTTGAAAAACCACCTCTTCAAATCCTTCAAGGGAAATGAACACAGATCTCATTAAACAAATCTCCAAATTCCAACTAAAATGTTTTAAAAGCACCTCATGATTGTGGATGTTAATAGAAAAGCATGATTGTACTATAAGATCTCTGATGCCATGTATCTTCAAATCCCCCATTGCCGGGTAGATAACAGGCGCTCAAGAACTGTATTTGAATGCACAAATGAAGAAATACAAGTATTTCTGTATTCATTATTAGCACAGGTGTATCTTTTCAATGTGTTAGCCTATATTATTAGTTATCTTTGCATAAGCACATATCTTGCCTTCCTTTCTTCCTTTTCCTGTTCTTACTTCCTATTCTATCCTTCACTGCAACACCTCCTTCTGTGTCCCCAAACCTTCTGTAGAGAATATTAGGTAAAATAATTTTGGATAGTAACGGCGGAAAGGGGCTGCCTCTCTAAGGGAGGAGGTTCCGAGGGAGCTCCTGAGCCACAAACAGGGAGAGAGCGAGAAGGGTTGAGAACTGAAATGGAAGTAGGAATCTGGAGGCCTTCCTCCTCTTTTCAGAGTCTTTGGACATCAGAGGAGAGCACTGGGTGTCCCATAATATATGTGATGGCAGTTCTAGTCATTTTATCTACATATTAAAGGACAGGATGACCCTAATGGGCTAGAAGACTGGACTTCATTCAGTTTGCATATTGGTTGCTGCCTATTTTGGATCATAACCTTTTTACAGACAGAGTCTTGCCTATGTAACTATTTCTGTAAACCATCCTGACCATCGCCACATGAACTGGCGCCCCTCCTGTCTCAGCGGTCTCAGATACTTGCTGTGTGACTTGGTTCTGAGTCATTCTGCTCATTTGCAGGGAAATTCTGTCCTTCCCAGAGGAAACAAATCTAAATGACATGTTAACCAAGAAAAAAGAAATACTGTTTTGCTTTACTTTTGACTTGAACAAAAATGTTAGTTGTGGAGTGTTTATCATGGCCCTGTGGGTTCACTAAGGTGGTCTGGCTCTACCCCAAAGGGCCAGCTTTGGATGAACGACTGAACACCATGAGAGCCAAAACTCTGGGTATCAATGTTCTGACATATTGGAGAAATGGGTAGAAAATTAAATCATCAGTAAAGGAAGCATATGGACAAAAGTATTTTAAAATGACTGTTTTTAGTGGAGTAAACTGGCTGAATTCACTGGAGCTTTCTGAATAATAAAGACATATTTTATAGTTGCCACCAGTAGGCTGCTTTTTCACATCCCCATTCTTTCTTGTTCTCTCTCCTGCTCTTGCTTCCTTTTACTTACCCTTCTTTTCTCTTTCTTGTTAACCAAGTAATAAGAAATAAACTGATGTCGATAAAACTTGCCTCTTATCTCATCTGCTTGACCAGTGTGTGTTCTCTCCTGATCAGTGGGTCTTGTGGGCTTTTAGTTGTTAAAAACCTCTTTCCCTCAGTTTGTTCTGAAAAGCTTCATTCTCCTGTGCTTAGGCCAAGATATGGATATTATTCTTTTGCATAGGCCAAGAAGTAGTTATTATCTCAATTTGACAGTAGAATGGTTGATTATTTCCTAAAGTACCTCTTTAAATCAAGAATCCTCCTAATAAAAAATTTTTAAGAAAATTCTTTTAAATTGCAGAACGTGGAATTAGCCATCCTGCATGTACCACTCAGGCCTGTCCTGGGCTTGATTCTGAATTGCCAGCTTTCTCCCTGAATAGCACAGAACTGGGGAATGCAAGGGCCAGGTGTTTGCTTAAAGGTGAGAAGGTGGGGTCCTGCCTCCAGCTCTGCGTACGACCAGATGAGCTGGGAAGGCCCACTGGTTTTCTCTCTGCTCACGATTAAAGCTCATTATGGCACAGAGAGCAAAATGCTTTGAAAGAAAGGTGCTTATGGGCGTTCCGAGTGTGCGTGTCCATTGGGATTATGTTTCTCTGCTTTAGGCATTTAAACCCCGCTTACAGTGGGTCAGAGTGACGACTCCCAGGCTTTCTCGATGTTGCTGCACCAAGCATTTCCATTTTATAGTGGTTTGATAATGGCACATTCTTTCTCAGTTTTCAGGTCTGACAAATTCTGTCCTGGTCTTTGCTACATTTAGGATCTGGGACTCCATCACTCATACTGGCAGGTTTCTCATGGAGGGGCTTAGTCACCTCTCTATGAGTCCGGGATTGCATTCCATTTTAGACGTTACAGTCTGACAGTGGTCAGCAGAGGAAAGCACACCTAATTCTTGCCGAAGGGATCATGACTGGTTTAGTATTAGTTAATACTGACGTGTTAATTCTGCCTTGGCCATTAATTTATAAAACCTTACACTCATGCACCTTGAACTCTTCTTTCTGGAGGCATAGTCATCCTGCCCCCTGATCACAGTGCTGGAGACACTGTTATCGTTGTTAGGATCATAAAGGCTCCCTTGGGTCTAGCTGATGTTTTTTCTTTATGCATATGCATGCAAATGTCATCCTTCCTTATCTAGTGTGGAATATTCTCCACAGGATCCACATTAACCACAGTATTTGAAAATAAGAAGCGAAATATTCATGACATAAAGCATACACTCCTTAATTTTTTGAATATTTTGGCATATTTTAGTGAATTTTAAGAATGAGGTCAATTCTTTGCTGAAAATCAGAATTTCCCTTTTCATCAAGTACCTGGGAAAGGGAAGCCCTTCCTCCGCTGCCGCCATCCGCTAGAACGCGTGCTGCAGGTGGCAGGGGCCCGCTGTTTGGTCTACCAGAACCGTTCCCATCATTTTGACTGAGTGAACCCAGGCGCCACCTTAACATGGTTATGCTTTTCTCAATTTAGGGTCAAAATTCCTGTCTTTTGACCAGCACCTCGCTGACTTGGTTCAGACGCTACCACACGTACGGTGGAAAGTAAAATTTTTCGTGACTCCAAGGAGATTGAAAAAGGAAAAGAACTGAAAAAACAAAACCTTATTTTCCCTTTATTTACAGAAACTAGTGTTGGAGGAACCCTGGCTAAAGGACAAGCGCTCAGTCTAGGGCTTCTCCCAGTGGTGTTAAAGGGTGGAGATCAGAGAGTGAGCTATTCGCTTGGCAGATCACCTTAGTGAATTTTTGAAAGTGGAAAGGCGGGTCTGGTGCTTAGTGTAGGGTCCACTTACGTGCAAAGCTTGTCTGAGGCAGAGAGTAGGTTCGCGTGACTTGGGACGTCGGCAGCCCAAAGCTGGTGAGCAGCAGAAAGGCAGCAGGGATGCCCGAGAGGGACAGATGGATTGAAAACATACCAACAAGTTGGCCCGAAGGGATAAACTTGGCCTTCTCCATGTCAGGGGATGACAACAGCTTTTGAGGGCAGCTATGTCAGGAAATGTGTTACCACAGCATTCAGGAGATATTTACTGAGTACCTATTGTGTGTGAGGCCCTACATTAGGCACCAGGAATACAACAATTATCTAAAAAAGGAAAAAGAGAAAATCCTTACCTTCCTTAGACTCGACGTCTAGCAAGGAACAGTATATTAATTAAATAAATGCACATGGATTATGAATTATTTCTAGGATCAGGAAGAAAATGAACAACGTGGGTGCCTCCTCTAAAGTAGGGAAAATGGTGAACAACGGAAGCTTTTCTAAGGAAGTGGTTCTGAGCTCAGGGATAAGGAATGAGTAAGGGTTATACATGCAAGACGTGGAGGGAAGAACATTTCAGAGAAATGGGCGTGGGAAGGAGCAACAGGCACACAGCTAGGGCAGAGGAAGCAAGGAGGAGAGTGGTACCAAATAGTCATCAGGTCAAACAGGGATGAAATCATGCAGGACCTTGTAGGTTCTGCTAAAAATTTTTTATTTTAGTCTAAGTGAAATGGAAACT
The DNA here is from genome assembly GCF_021613505.1 of Equus quagga. Lineage (NCBI taxonomy): Eukaryota > Metazoa > Chordata > Mammalia > Perissodactyla > Equidae > Equus > Equus quagga. Next base: position 53,026,423 of record NC_060271.1, read on the forward strand.
TCTGAAAGCTTTTAAATAAGAGAGGGGCATGATCCAACTTGAGTTTCTAGAAGCTCACTCTGGCTGCTTTATGGAGAATAATTGGAAGGGGACAAGAATAGGATGACACAGTAGGCAAGAATGATCACACATGGGCTGGGTGGTGGCAATGGAGATAGAAGGCTCAGGGGTAACCGTATATTCCTGCATGACCGACTAGAAGCACACCAGAGGAGCTGTCCCACAGCTTTACAACTTCCTGCGGCATCTCCCCAGCACCATCCGAGGAGGTCGGCAGGACACCAATCACCGACGTCCTGACCAGAGGAGAGACAAAGGTATCAGTCTAGTCCTCTGAATGGTGAGTGAGTAAATACAATTTCCTTCTTTTTGGGTGAGCCATTGCCCCTGGGGATCCTGCCGTCATGCCCATGCTCTTGTAGAACACACGCACACAGAGAGTGCCTTTGGTTGTAGATCCATTTCCCCTGGGCACTCTGAGCTGCTCTGCTGGCCTCCTCTTTTTACTCTGCACCTTTTCAGGAACTATCCACTTTTTCCTGCCTTGTTCCAGGCTAGCATGCGTGTGTGCTTTCCCAGCAGCCCACAGCTTGGTCCCCTCCCTTCCCATCAAGCATCGGGGTTCCCTAATACTGTAGTATTGCCCCACAGAAGTCCAAAACATTCCACAGTGAGAATCCGGCATTGAAGGCAGGGAGAAGAAAGAGTGAGGCTGGGAAAAGATCCTGCTAATAGTAGGAGAAATGTAAATGAAAAACACTTACCAAGAGATGCCTTTTATAGCATCTACATTATTACACTAACAGAAGTAAATTGTATTTTGATTGTGGCCGGTTGAAAACCACATCCTACATGTATGAGGTATATAATCAGTTTAATCAGTTGCTGATCCCAGGACAATTTCATCCCAGCGTATTGGGAGAGTGCAAATAACATAGAGTTTATTCCATTCTTCTTAGTAATTTAAATGTCACTTTGTTAAATGAACTTGAAGACAGATTTGCATTACTTGAATGCAGGGTTTCCAATAATAACGTAACACTTTTTTCCCTTCCAGTACCAAGGCAATGGCTTAATATAAAAAGCAAGTGGTTAAATTCAAAACATTTTCCTAAATGAATGTCTTTTAGTGCTATGATTTTTTTTTGGTTTCTCAAATCAACTTTATTTTCAGTCTCATTAAATGTGCCAGTTATTAAGCCATTGTGTCTCAACCCTCTTCTCTCAAACCCACTTCTCTATTATTTTATGATACGGGCACTGGGACCCCGCTGACCACACTTTTGCTTTGCCAGCTGCTTGCCTGATACACTCTACCAATAGGGGGTGCTAGAGGGAGCTGGTGCTCTGGAGCTGGGAGGCGGGACTGTCTCCTGTTAGCTTGCTGTTCCTGTAGCCTCACCCCAGCCTCCTCACTCGTGCAGCAGCAGTTCATCTAACTAGTAGGAGGTGACTCTAGTGAGCAGTTTTTCCAACACTCACGGAACCAGCTTCATCTCACCCCATCAGAGATAACCAGGTCCAGCCCGCTGGGGCTCTCTCCTCAGAAGTCTGGATCCCAGCTCTGTGGGGTCTCTTCTTCCAGCTTCCGCGTTTAAGTAATCTCAACCTCCGGTCCTAGGGGAGGGAGCTGCTTCTTGAAGTTGCTACCTCTGTGATATCTTAGTGTTCCTTTTTTGCCGTTTCAGCTCCTGAATATCTGGTTAACAGTTCTTTATGTTAAATTATCTCTGTTAAAATAGTCGATGTGGTTTCAGTCTCCTGGCTAGGCACTGAGGGATACAGAAGGTACGATGAAGCCGAGAGTGTGTGACACTACGAGTGAGTGACTCTCGTGGGGTTTTGAGGTTTCAGCCTCTTTCTGAATCCTGAGACAGCATTGCTCAGGACTTGGTGTCACTGAGATGTACATTCCATGGTTCCGTGATGGTGAAGACACACAGCTGCCCAGTACAGTTGGTGCTGGCTGAAAACCTCTGGCCCTGCCAAACTTTGCTTTATATTTAACAGGCTGAAAAATCCCTGCAATGGAAGCCTTGTAGAAGTGGGAGAAATAGAAGCCATAAAAGGAGCATTTGCCAATTTTTCCAGCTGGACGCTGCTGAGAATTCTTAAATAGGAGACTAGAGAGATTTCTTTTCCTAAAGGGAGCTAATAGTATAAAAGAAACTTAACCTCTGGGTTTGAGTGTCTGTGGCTCAAGGCCCTAGGATACCTTCTAGAAGCCATTGTTATATTTCTTGCGGCCAGAGTTACATCATAAAACTCAGGGAATTATACTCAGCTGTAAAGTGCTTTTCTTCTTAATTTGTAAACTCTCTGACAGCAAAATGCTGAAGAGAGCTTACAAAAAATGTGTAGTCCAAGCATGGAGGTGGGGTCATGGTTTCTATTTCCGGCTCCAGTGTTCAAAAGCTGAGTGATCTTGGGCGAGTCATGTTCCAGCTTCCTCACCTTAACAAACACAGCAGCGATTCCTGCCTTGGGTGACTGTTTGGAGAATTAAATGAGATGTTTGGAGAGAGGTGAGCTTGCCAGGACTTAGTATCCAATAAAGGCGAGGCACTGTTGGCAGCCTTCCCTTCCCGCCGGTGTCTGTTCTCGGACCCCAGGCCCCCTGTGGGCTGACCCCTCATCAAAGGCAAAGGCCAGCAGGTTGGCGTGAGGAGGCAGTGCCGGCTCGCCCTGAGATGGGAGTCACAGTTGCCAAGTGCTTTTAGTTTTCTGCCCGGCCCCCTCCCACTTTCTTTCCAACAGTTGCTGTTTCTTTCCTTCCTCTGGGGCGTTAGGAAGTTACATGGCAATGTGGCAGAGAGAATTGAATCACCCTGAGGCTTCTCTGTGCAGGCAGCTCTGGCTTCCCTATTTATATGGCCTGAGACTTTCTGCTTTTGAGGCCACAGGGCTCCTAGCCCTGCATTTTCTCTGGGCATTTCAGAGGTTGCCATCTCCCCAGGTACCCTTGGTGTCACCAGAAAGGAAACAGGTCATTCCTTCCTGATCTAGTCCAGTAGTCCCAGAATAAGTGTTTCAAAGAAAAGTCAAATCAAACCCCTCTCCTCCTTCAAAGCCTTCAGTGACTCTCCACAATCAATAGGGTAACAGCCAGGCTGCCACCCAGTCCTCAAAGATGTGCCCCACAGTCGCCCATGTCTCCTGGTGGTCAGGCCCTGTGTAGTCCCTTTGGTGTTAAACCTGGGCTAATAGCAAGTCTTTTCGGTCTAGGTCATAAGAAACCTTGCAGCTTCTGTCTTGTTCTCTTGGAACACCCACTCTGGGGGGAGACAGCTGCCATGTAGAAAGTCCGAATGCCCTGACACGAGCATCCTGTGATGAAGGCAAAGGGAGCCAGTGGAAAGGCCCTGAGACCACACAGGGAGGGAGGAGGCCAGCCACCTCAGGGTCTCAGGCAAGCCTTCAGATGACTCCAGCCCCCGCTACCTACCACCTGTAACTGTGTGAGAGACTCCAGTGAGACCAGCAGAACTCCCTGGTGGAGCCCAGTAGGACAGAGGTTGAAGCTGTAACAGTGATGGCCGGAGCAGCAGAGGCCTGGCCAACCTCTCTCTCTGTTCGTGAAGTCTGAGGGCCGCACTGTGTTCGCTTCAGGTGGGCTGCTTCGGGCTTCCTCCCAGCATGGAGTCAGCTTCCGAGGGCCAGCAACCTAAGAGACGAGAAGTGGAAGCTGCCAGTTCCTTAAGGCTTGAAAACTGGCACAGTGTCACTCCCATGTTTTTCTGTATCAGTTAAACAGTCACAGAGCCCAGGTTCAAGGACAGGGGCCGCAGATCTCCTCTCTCAATAGGAGAAGTCTCACGGGATTCAGGGGCCATGCTCACAAACTGCCACAGTCTGATCTCTGGTCACAGACTATTTGTATTTCTCTCATGTGCAAAATATACTCCCTGTTCTCTCCCTTGCACACACTCCTACCATTGCAGGCATCACGCTGTTTTAATTAATTGTTTACATGTTTGCCTGCCCTCTGAACTTCCCTCAAGACAGATAGGGTGTCTCATTCATCTTTGGATCCCTTGTGGCTGATATGCTTATTACCCAGCATATAATATATATCCAGTAAAGGTTGAACCGCCATAAATTATGCTGTACACACATTCAGTAAACGGATTGTAATCAACATAAATTGAGAAAGGAGAATATCAGCTAATGGTTAGATTAAATACTGTATTTAATTACTTATTTCCCAAACAGATATCTACCTCTTTTCAGTTCATTATGATCATCTTGAAAATTAAAAATAAATTTGAAAAACTTTGGAAGTAGACATGGAACCAGCAGAAGGTTGCTCTTAAGTCTTACTAAAGGAGCAAATAATTATATTAATATTCACTATCCTGTCCTGCCCGCTCATGTCTCATCTTTATTTTTTCCTTCCTTTTCTACTGAACTGGGCCAAGGCGGCAGTGGGAGTCAGAGAGCCGCAACCTCCTGGTGCCACCTTACTCAGTAGACGGGTCACTCACCAGCTCCCTCTTCGTTCTTTATCTTTCATCAAAAGCACTTGGTCTAACAGGTCAGGAGTACAACCAAGGCAGTAGGTCAGGCTTGGCCCTGAGCCATCATGGACAAGCAGGAGGGAAGGAACATGAGGAACAGAAGGAGGGGGGAAAGCTCTGATTTAGATTAAAAATAAAACAACACAAAAACCCAGGAGACATCCCCATCAACACTGGGATTTTTCTAAATTGGCAGCCAAAGGGACTCAGGGAGAAGTTTTGAACTCCAAACATTGTGATGTCAGCCTCACATCTGCCATCTGGAAGGGAACCCGTCCCTGCATCAATCAGTTGACACAGGGCCTGGTGGCGGATTGAGTTTCCAGAGGATGCTCTTGGAAAAAGATAGGGGTTCAGCGATGAGGACCTAGGGAGAGCCCAGAGAGAGACAAACATTATTCATTCATTCACTCTCTTTAGGTACCACCTAAATTTACGTATGTGCCAGGTTGTAGGAATATGATATGATACGATAGAGCACAAGACAGTTAGGGTTTCCACCAATGGGAAACTTGCATTGCAGCAGGGAAGACACATGATAAGTGTTCAGTTAAAGTCCATGCACTGCTTGTGTTGTGGTGAGTTCTGTAAAAGACATCAACAAGGGGATATTATGGAGAGTAAGTGGCGGCGGGGGGGGGGGCAGTATTTTAGGCAAGGTGGTCGAGGAAAACCCTGCTTAGGAGGAAACGTTTCAGTTAACACATAAAGGGTTGGAAGGAGTCAGCCACATAAAACTCTGCAGGAGACTTGGCCCCAAAGCTAGAAAGAGCCCCATAGTTTCCAGGAACCGACGGAGGTGGGTAGAGCCAGATCCTGCAGCCCTCATAAGCCAAGTTGGAGAGCGTGGGGTTTTATTTTAGGTGGAGTGGGCAATCATTAAAGGATTTTAAGCTGGGGAGTAAAATAATTATGCTTTAAAAACATCAACCTGAATGCCTTATGGAGAACAGAATAGAATTGGGGAGAGCAGTTGTCAGACTATTTCAGTAGTCCAGACAAGATATGAAGGTGGCTTAGACACAAAGAGCGACGATGGAGATGGAGAGAAAGGGATGGATTTAAGGTGCATTTTGGCAGTAGAACCAACAGGACCTACTGATAGATTGGACGGGGTGAGAGAGCAGTGGAGCAAGACTCTCAGATTTCTTCGGAACTGTGTGGTCCTTTATTGAGACCTGGTTTGGGTGGGATAATCTTAAGATGCCTACAGACATCCAAATGGAAATGTCAAGTCAACAGTTGGATATATGAGCCTGGAGCACAGGCGAGAGCTCTAGAGACATCAACACAGAGATTTAAATGCACACGATCAGATGTCCTCACTAATGGGAATGAGTGACAGAAGAAAGAGCAGAGAACTCAGGACTAAGGCCCAAGGGCCTTTAGCGTTGGGAGGCTCTATGGAAGAGAAGGACCACGGGTGGGTTGGCTAAGGGAAATCTTCATGTCTTCATTCATGCTATTCCCTGGGTCTGGAATGCCCTTGTCCCCTTTCTTTGCCTGGTAAAATCCCATTCCTCTTTGAAGACCCAATTACAACGTCACCACTTTTGAGGGCCTTTTCTGACTCCACTGGCCCCATCCCTGCCACAGCAGAATCGGCTGCTCCCTCTCTGTCCTCCTATTGCTCTTTGCTCACAGGCTCCCTGGGTCCCGAAAACACTGTGTTCCAGGCGGGTGTTGACTTTTCCATGTCCCGCTCTTCCAGGCAGGTACCATGGCTTTATTTATTCTTATAACTGAGTGTAGTGCCAGTACTCAGCAAACCATAGATATTTGTTGAGTGAGTGAATAAGTGGAAGAATTGTCTACATAGTATGAATTAAAATAATCCCTGTCAACACCTGGTGGATTCGGGCTACCTGAAGAGATTGAGTAATTTAGGTTAGAAAGAGTGAACTGGACTCCTCAGACCAGATCTTTGAGAACTAAGTTGCCCACAGAACCATCCACAGGATGTTACTTATAAGAAAGCTCAGTGGGTGTCTGTTGAATGTTCACCACTGAGCCATTGATCTCATCTAAGAGCACCGAGGTTTCTTGTGGAAGTCACTAAAGACGCACAAGAGAGTCTTGAGTGTCAGGGATTCAGGTGTGCCGACCTCGAGCAGAAATCCAGATTCTAGAATGTAAAGATGAAGAAGGTTGTGAGAAGAGGGGGTCCTTTCTGGGTGCTGTCTCCATGCGCTCTCAGGTTGCTGCTGCTCCCTGCACTTTCTTTCTTTCTTTTTTTTTTTTTAAATTTATTTCTGCAAGTATTTCGTGAGGAAGATTGGCCCTGAGCTGACATCTGTTGCCAATCTTCCTCTTTTTTCTTCCTCCCCAAAGCTTCCCAGTACATAGCTGTATATCCTAGTTGTACGTTCTTCTGGATCTTCTATGTGGGATGCCCCCTCAGCATGGCTTGATGAGCTGTGCTAGGTCTGTGCCCAGGATCCAAACCAGTGAACCCTGGGCCACCAGAGCAGAATGCACGAACTCAGCCACCCTGCCACGGGGCTGGCCCTCTCCCCGCACTTTCTGCAAAGCTGGGGCGCCAGTAGTCTGGCCCTAGCCATCCCACCGACACAGGCATTAGGGGCAGGAGTGGACCTGCCTGGCCACAAGAGTGCATATGCACACCCCCGGTGATGTGACCGTCTCTGGAGCCCATGCCTCTAGGCTGGTTTTCCTTGTTGTCACTATGGCATGGTGCGGAGGCCCTGGTTCTCCAGTCAGCCTTCAATCACTGACTCCCACAGAAGGGTCATCTTGCCCTTTCGTTTTCATCACAAGCAAGGAGATTGCTTCACCGACTCTCTTAAAAATCTGCCCTGCAAGTAAAGAAACAACCAAAAAATAAATTTATCAGCAATGGTTAGTTTAGTCCGCGTGTCAGTGAGAGTCTTGTCTAAGGGCACTTTCAGAGCTGGGTAACCGAGCAGAGCTTGAGAGGCGTCTTTGCAAAGATGTAGGGGAAGTTTAGGAAAAGCAGTAAGGGATGGTGCAGGATCTGCTACTAAGAGCAGGAGCTTTACCACACCTGAACGTGAATGCGGACGACGGGAGGGAGCGCTTGCCCAGGGGTGTGTGTGTGTGTGTGTGTGTGTGTGTGTGTGTGTGTGTCTGTGAGAGAGAGACAGGGTCAGTGGGCTCATCGAAAGTATGAGTGTGAGTGGGCTGAAGGGAGTGAGCTATCTGATGGGAGCAGTGGCCTTTTGTAGAAGACGGTGACTTAGCAGGGACAATGTTGAGGGAATAAATGCCCTTCCTTCCTTTTTTACCCTCCCTCTGGCCTCTTGGACTCCACACTCTCATGTCCATCCCCTAAAGGGTTTGGTTCCACTAAACAGTGCCACAGTACCTTTCTATCCTGTGGCTTTATGCTTCGGGAGCCTCGATTCATTGCAGGCTTCACCCATTCCTACATGCATCTCCTTCTTTAGGTCACGCTGGGCCTGGGCCCTGGAAAGTAAGGCCATTCCTTAAGTGCAGAATCACCACGCAGGTTCAAAGTAAAATCTACACCAGTCTAGAGCCACTTCCTCATCTTCGCTGGGCCTCCCTGTCCTCTTTTCTAAGTAACTCTGTTAACCCCTACCTTGGCCTGGGTTCGTTTCCCGGCCAGAGAACCACACCACCCATCTGTCTGTTATACTGTGGCAGCTACGTGTTGCTGTGACACTGAAAGCTCTGCCACTAGTATTTCAAATACCAGCAGGGACACTCATGGTGGACAGGTTTCAGTGGAGATGACTACGACAGACTAGGAAGAAGGACCTGGCCCCCCACTTCCAAAAAATTGGCCATGAAAACCCTATGAATAGCAGCAGAGTATTGTCTGATATGGGGCTGGAAGGGGAGAGGATGGCGCAAAAAGACCTGGCAGGGCTCCGCTCTGCTGTCCACAGGGTCCTCAGAAGTCAGAATCCACAACACGGCAGGAGCCCCTATGGCCCTGATCCAAACATGAGCCCTTTTGTCTCTTTCAAGACATCTTGATAATGTGTCCTGCATTTAGTCTTTTTTATTTATTTATTTATTTATTTAAATTTTTTCCTTTTTCTCCCCAATGCCCCCTGGTACATAGTTGTATATTCTTCGTTGTGAGTCCTTCTAGTTGTGGCATGTGGGACGCTGCCTCAGCGTGGTTTGATGAGCAGTGTCATGTCCGCGCCCTGGATTGGAACCAATGAAACACTGGGCCGCCTGCAGCGGAGCGTACGAACTTAACCACTCGGCCACGGGGCCAGCCCTGCATTTAGTCTTTGGATTGGTTTGTCCCAGGGCCTGTAGTGTCTGTTTTTGTGCTTCATCTATGTTTCTCAACCCTGAAATCTGGCGCTGTCTCAGGCCAAGTTCTAGTTCCCGCTCCCACCTTCTTTTCCCCATTTTTACATTCCTGCCCATTGTTCTTTCCTGGTTGGGTTCTTTCTCTTCACTTGGGCTAGTTCTCTAGTATTCCCCTCCCCAGACAAGGATGAATTTTAATATTTTAACACACCCTCCATCCAGCCTGACTCTTAAAGAGTGAGACCTCTTAATAGCATTTTGGAGGATGAAGAATTCTCTGAAGAACTTTCAGTTTCATTCTATTTTCCCAACTACACAATTTTATATCAAATCTAAGATGAGAAGATGTTTTATATAAGTTAGACACAAGATTTTGTACATATAGCATATTTCTGGCATTAAAAAATATCTTTTAGGAGGAATTACATTATTTTATGTTCTGAAAGAAACTATTTTTCAAATGAGGAAGATATTGTGCATGTTAAATTACCTTTGACAGTGTCTTAAAAGCCATGGGTGGGAAGTCACAATTTTAGGAAGTCCTTTAACACTTTCCTGAGGTGCAACTGAATTCAGTGCTTCCTCCGTTCATACATGTTACTACCTTCCAAAGAGATTTCAAGATAGTTCCACATTAAACAGGAAACCAGACTCAAGAAAGACCATGACGTCATGGGCTGGTACCATTTCCCAGCACAGAAATCAGAGCTGACATCTTTTAACTAGAAATTATGTATGGCCCATTCCTGGAAATCTCTGTGTAAAATTTCACTGGTATTTTGCACAATGCTTTATACAGAGTGTATACACAATAAGTGTTGACTAACAATGCAAGTTTACATGTTCAAATTCTATTCACCACCTCTAAGGTGGACTTCTGTCTTGGCACTCTTTCACACTGGTATACCCATCACCATCACCACCATGGTCATTCCTGACCTCCTGTACTAGTTAGGATGACTTATATTGCAACAGAAACTCAAATTCAAAGTAGCTATAAATAACAAATATTTTATCTCAGAGCAGGAGATTCCTTAGAATGATGGGCTCCAGAGTTGGTTGAATCAGCAGATTAATAGTGTTATCAAGGATCCAAGTGTTCACCATCTCTTCTCAGTGTAGCAGCGAGGCTGGTAGCAAGTGACAGCACCCATTCCAGGTGCCAATCCAGATATGACATTGTTTAGAGGAAAGAAGAGCTACTGTCTCTTCCTATGGCTCTAGCTGAGAAGGAAGGACCTTTCCCAGAAGCTTCTCAGGAGGCTTCCTTCCCCTCATGATCCATCCATGAGGGTTGGGTCACAAGCCTATTCCCAAGTCAGTTACTAGCATGGTTTTTTTGGTGCTTCTGAGGTTGAATAAATTTTGGGGGATCACCGTGGCCTACCACACATTTGTATGGTGACTTCAGCTTACCAGATGCTTTGTGCATCCACCCAGCAACATTTCTCTCATGCAGGTAAGGCAGGTATTATTACTGCCCTTTTATATACAAGATGATGGAGGCTTGTAGAATAATATCATGTTTTTAAGAAATGTGCTTTTGCAAGAAACGGTAGAAATAGAACATCACTATTTCAAAACCCCAAATAAAAGATTGAATCTAGCCAATGATCACTAATGGCAGTTAAATCATGGTGAATAGCTGATGGGGAACATTATAATAAACAGATCAGTCTGACAATGTCTGAAGCTATTAATCAACATTAATATCACAAAAAAGAGAGGTAGCCCGATATTAAGACTTCCTCATGGGCTATAACAGGAAGTACATAACACAAAGCTGGATCTCGTTCAGCCTGTAACTCTAACTACCAGCTTATGGGAAATACAGGGGCCAGAGGAGCACATTAAAGACACCGTAGGAATGCAATGAAAAGTCAGAGTTTGGGAAATTTTACAAAGCAAACAACCTGGTTTCTTCAACAGATAAATTTCAGGGAAAGAAAAGAGGAAGAGGAAACCTACATATTAAAAAAGACTTAAGAGATGTCTCAGCTAAATGCAGTTGGCACCTTGTTTTGATCCTGATTTGAACAAACCGCTTTAGTAAAAAATTATGAGAACATGTGGAAAATTTTAATGGTGATTTGGGGTTTGATAATATAAAGAGATTTTTGTTGCATATTATAGTATCTTTTAGAGATAGATGCTAAAATATCTATGGATGAAATTATACAATATCTGAGATTTGCTTTTGAATAATCTAGTGCAGGTCGGGGGTGATGAGTGATTAGGGTTCAAATGTTTGGCCTTTTTGTAGCTAATCATTGAAGCTGGGTGATGGGTACATGGGGGCTCATTGCATTACTTTTTTCTACTTTTGTATATATTAGAATATTTTCATAATAAAAAGTAAAATTTAAAAAGAGAAAAGAAATATTCTCCTATAAATAGTCTTCTACCTTTTGCCACCAAGACAGATGCCGTGCAAGTTTGTTTGTTGTTCAAAAATCACATTTACGAATCTGACTTTGTGAACTGACTGGCCTGGAAGCGTGTAGCCCTCTAATAATTGTTCTTTGTGTGAATTACTTGGTTGATATGTAGATTCCATCATTTTTACCCCTCCTTTCATTCATAGATTCGTTCATTTTTTAAATAAATACTTTTTGAGTCTCTCCTATGTTCCAGGTAAGTACTAACCACGGGGCATACAGTAATGAGCTAAATGGGCAAGTGCTGAGCCCTCTTAAAATCCCCAGTCCCAAACCTAAAGCCATGGGTGAGTGAAGAGGGTGTCACACGGTCCAGTGTAGTGCCGGGAAGTTCAGGTTCCACCACTCTCTTGAAAGAACCCCATGATTTGTCTCCCTACCCATGGCCCCATCTCAGCTCAGATACCAGATGGAAATTAACTATCAGACCTGAGCTCGCCAAAGTCACATGTCTATTGAGGATTAACCTGTGGTAATACAAAAATTTCCTTTTATAATACGTCCCGAAACAGATATTTTCCTGTTCATTTCCCCGCACTAGAGGCTGAAGGTTAATTCCTATAACATAAGAAAAGTTGTAACTTTTGCTAAAAGTTGGATCACATGCTAATGTGCCAGATAGTTTTAACAATTTGATCACAATAAGACCTGGCACTTCAACTACTGTCTTGTATCTGGTGAAAAGAGAATAGAACGGATGTAAGAATCCAGGGTTTTCTGTTAATAAAATGAGAAAAAACCAAACAAAATTAAAATGCCAAGCTCTATAACCTTGCTTATTATTGTTATGTTGGTGAGAATGGTGATTAATGTTCCACGTCCAGTGTCACACACATATTGAAGCCTTTACTACAAGATTAAGTAGGTTTTATATATATGTTTTTCTAGACTAGAAACTATAATAGCTTTTTTTTCTAGAGTACATGGTTTCTCTCTGCTCTGTTTCTCTCCCCATGTGGCCACTTCTCTCTCCCCAGATGGAGTGATCTGTCAGAAAGTTTAGGCAGGAAACCCTTGTGAATTTGCAGGAAAAGGATGTTCAGCTCCAGGAACCATAGGAGAGAAGGGGGTCAAAGGTGATGAAATTGAAGGGAATCCATCAATAGCAAGAGATTAAACATTCAACCTATTGCTCTTCCACTTTCCTCCCTTCCCTGTCCCCAAAAGTCCAAAGCCCATGGTCCCGGTTCATGGGCCTTTCTGCAACCTAAGGTTTGAGATATACGTGCAAGTGTCCCAGGGCAGCAGATTTAATGGGTAAAATGACTCTTGGAATATTTTCTTGTTTAAACAGTTATGAGCCTTCTGACAGGTATCTAGTGAGCATGCCTGAGGATGACTTTGGATCTCAGAGGCGTGCTAATGACCCTGCTGGTTTGTCACCCACCTGGGCACATTGCACTCCAGGAGTTTTCACCACTGTGCGGGCGTAACGTACTTTTATTCTTAGTCACATGTGGTGTAGTTTAAGCTTATATTTGGCTATTTGGCTAGAAAGAAAAGCATCAGGGACGTTGATGTTACAAAGCAGTTATTAACAAGAAGCATAAAATGACAATGAGTCTGCAAATTCCTCTTAAGATTATCTGCATTGATCTGCAGAATGTCTTGTATTGCGCACAGCCGTGTCACCAGCACTTCAAAATTCAGTGTTAAAAAGACACAAACACATCCAATTTTGTTTTTAATGTATTGGGAATTAAAAATGTAAAACTATTTATACACCCAATGTGTTGTTTGCAAAGTTTTCACAAATATTACTATGAAATGTTCTCCCTCGTCTTGTCATTGAGAAAACAATGCAACAATTATAAAAATAAGCCAGTTAATTTTTAAAGGACAATATGTGAGATTTCTAAACATTGGGCCATCAAATAGATTTATTAGTACCTTTGACACAGTAATGAGTGGTTAAATTGCAACCTGAATTTTAATATACATTCAGTCTCCAAGGATGAAACAATATATCATTTTAAAATTAATTCATCAAAAAAATATGCTTTTTCTTGAATTGTTACTTTAAAGTGAATAACACATCTATGTCATTTCTATCTTGGTAAAATTAAGATGTAATATATCTTAGAGATAATAATATTTAAAGATTGTAAAGTATGAAGCCAAAGATATGATTTTAATAACATTGATACAAAAATATTTTGAAGTGAAAAAAATCACAAAACAGTGAAATTATTTGGAAAAACTTCTAAGAGGATATAAGGGATTATATATTATGATTAAAAGAGTTTGCAATAAAAAAGAAAAAGGCAAGAACCACTGCTTGGTAAGATCTGCACCAAATGCTCCCTCCTTGAATGTCCTTGTGCCACCCTTCCAGGTCTTGCCTTTGGGTCTGAAGATCTCTGAGGACGGCCTGCATGCCACGGCCGGTCGATTGATGCCGGTGATTCACAGCTGCTCCTTGGAGCTGGCCTTCTGGCCTTCTCAATGGCTGAGCAGACAACCCGTCCTCCTCAGAGATCCGGGAAGGATGTAGGGTGCACGTGGGGGCTGGGAGGTTCTGCTCGGCTTTGCGGGGAGTGTGCTTTGTGCCCTGATAAGCCGAAAGGTCAAGCAGGGCCATCAAGCTGCAAAATGGAATCAAGAAGGACTTTCTCTGCTGGTTAAAAACACCTCCCCAAATGAGTAGGGGTGACATACCTCTTTCAAAATGAATAAAGTGACACTAGTGAAAAAACTGGGGCAATCTGAATGAAGTCTATAGTTTAGTTACCAGGACCGTACTAACTTTAATGTCTTAGTTTTGAGAAATATGTCATAGTAATGTGAGATGTTAACATTCAGGGAGGGGACGGCCGGTGGCGCAGTGGTTAAGTTCACATGTTCCGCTTTGGCATCCTGGGGTTCGCCAGTTCAGATCCCAGGTGTGGACATGGCACCTCTTGGCAAGCCACACTGTGGTAGGCGTCCCACATATAAAGTGGAGGAAGATGGGCTCGGATGTTAGCTCAGCACCAGTCTTCCTCAGCAAAAAAAGGGGAGGAATGGCAGCAGATGTTAGCTCAGGGCTAATCTTCCTCAAAAAAAACCCAAAAAACACCATTCAGGGAAGGCAGGTGAAGGGTATACAGGGCTCTCTGTAGGACCTTTCTGTAAATTTAAAATTATTTTAAATTAAAAGGTTAATGAATTAAAGTGCTGCAAAGATCCCTTTTACAAGGAGGGCTAGAGAAGTTTGGCGAAGAGGTTCAATGCCGCATGAGAATGCCTGTTTGCCCAGCTCAAATACAGCGCCTAGCCTGATGAATATTTTGTAAAGAAGGGCCTTGAAAAACGCATTTCAGACGCTGAGCGAACACAGTTTACTCTTCCGGAACGTTCTCTGTCCTGTGGTCAGTCCGTGTGTCCTATTGGAGCCTGTTTGCACCCGGACCTGCGGAGGCCCAGCCCTGCCCCATCTCCTTTATATCCTAATAATGCCCCCTTTCTGGCCACCCATTGAATCAGGTCCCTCTGCATTTCACACTTGGATTAACTCAATCATGCAAATTATGTCAACCTGAAAAGAAATCAGGCTGTGGGCAAATAAGAAATGCTAATAAAACTGAAAATACGGCTCACAGCTACGATGCTCCCTTATGACGCTGTGCCCGAAGTCCTTAGATTTGTATGCTCTGGCCGAGTGAGAAAGGGAGAGTTAAGCAGGTTTGAGTTATAACATAAACACAAACCACAGGGTTAATTAGATTCCCAAATCTTGATTCACCTCTTTCGGTGGAATGAACTCGTTCCAACAAGATTAGCAGGATAAAGTTTCCCAAGCAAAGCATTCCTTGAAATACGCTTGTTTGTCTTTATCAAGCGGAGATTTCCGCAGATACTTTGCAGGTTTCCTAATATTCCTTCCTGTGTAAACACCATGCCATCTTGGCCCCAGGCCTCTGTGCTGCTGGTCCCTCTACTTGCAGGCCCTCTCATAGACACATCTGTCGCACTTGCCAGATCCTAACTGTTGGCTTCCAGGGCCCAGTGAAAATAAAACCTCTTAACCCAGAAGGGTTTCCTGATGGCCGTCAATGGAGGGGCTCCCTCTCTGTTCTGAACTCTGTCCTGTTTGGCTGGCTCTTAGCGTGTGTCACGAACATCTATTTTACATCATACTCTTTTGTGTACAAGAAGCTCCTTTCTGCCTGGAATGGAGGTTCCCTGATGGAGAAGCCATGTCATCTGTGTATCTCCGGTCAGATCTGGCATCGTGCTTTACACCTACCATTGCGGGTGTTCGGTAACTCTCTTCGGAAGAATTTACTTGGAGTTAGGTGGCAGATGAAGAAAGGACCACAATGGTAGATGTTGTCAGAGCTTCTAACTTCTATCTCAGACCTGCTCCATGCTCAGACAATTTGGTTTCAATTCTCCATTGGCAGAGAATATTCGGCAAAGAAGGGGACCCACCGTGTATGTTTCTAAACAAAACCCAAATTTAAAAAGAACCAGGAATTCACAAGGAGGCGCTGGGCCCTCCTGGAAAGCCTCGAGGGTGTGACTCCAGCTAATCCTTACCTCCTAGGGAGTGAACCCAAATGTGTAGCAGGTGCTGGGTTTGCTCGCCCGCTCCCTCCTGAATTCTCACTCTGCTCGGCACTGGTCTCCCTTCAGGGGCTTCGCTTACTTTGCTTTAAAGCTATTGCCTTAAGATTGCCTACACAGAAAACTTCCTGTATCCGCGAACATGGATTGGATTTAAGTTTATTGAATGCAGAAACTACATTTAAAACTTCTCTGTATCATTCACAGCGCCGAGCCCAGAATAGAGTTCAAAATTATTAGTTTAATAATCGCCCCCAACCAGCAGAGTGAGTTGACCTAGCAGGACCTGTCTCCCACCTCACTCTTCATCCTCCTCACACACTCCTGATGTGTGGCTTGAGGACGCAGCGTGGGGGGAGCACAGCTTAGAGCGAACAGTGCTGTCCGTAATAACGATGATGATGGGGCCGATAATAATACTTTCCAGAACAACTTGTACTGAGTGCTTCCTATGGGCCAGGTGCTGTGTTTACGTGATTTACACTCATTATCTCATTTAACCCTTCGGCCATCCTCCGGGGTAGATGCTAAATCATTGTCCTTACACGCCTTTTACACACAAGGAATCAGGGGCCTTGGGAGATTCGTGAATGTGACCTCAGAGCCCAAGCTCCAAGTCAGCAGGAGAAGCAGCATTTCTCCCAGCTCTGTGGTTTTTCTCAGCCCAAGGGTGCAGCAGGCACAGGGTGAAGGCTTGGAAAAACCATTGTCTTATAAATGCCCATTGTTCCCTACAGAGGGACTGGAATACTGCTGGTCCTTTCTCATGGCTTGGTGTAAACAGCCTGAGTTGACCAGAGTCTTGTCTCCATCTCCAGGGAGGAGGCCTGGGCATTATTGAACAGAGGCCTACACTTCAGTTAGCGTACACAGATATGAGGCGCCCGCACAGTTCCCCGGAGGATCTGTCTCCGAGAGCTGGGCTTATCATAAAAGAGCCATAATATTAGGCTTTATTCCACATTCATCTTTACCTTTCTGCTTCTCCTGGAGAAAGCTCTATGACAAATATTGGTAATAAAATTCTTCACCATAGTCACTTTTATCTTAAACCAACTCACTTACATTTAATGTCCAAAGTAGGTGGGTTAAGAATAACCTACTCTTCTCTCCCCTTCAAGGTGATTGGCATCTCTTTTTCCATTCAAAATTAGAGAAAGCACCGAGGCTCGGCTGTGCTCGACTTCCAGGGGCTTGTTGGAACTCCACGCACATCCCCCTGACAGATACAACAGGGATTAATGAGCCATGACCAGAAGTTTGATTTTTCTGTCAAGTGCTCCCATCCGTTTTTAATAAACAGAAGAACAACATAAACTCCATTGCCTGCTCTCTACAGCTGAAACCGAGCCCGTTGCTCCTGGTACCACGAGTGTGGAGCTGAGTTATGATTCTAAACGACTGACAAATGCTTTTACGAGCCCCTTTGGTCGGCTACTCTGGCGACTGGCTTTGCTCTCCCGGTTCCATCTCTTTGGCTCCATTCAATCTGGGCCGCTCAGCGCTTTGCCAGGGGAAACCGTCAAGTGTAATATCACATTTACAACTAGATGGCTTCAATTTACTGTCACTGGTGTAAAAATGCCAAAATACCCACTGTTTTCCCTTTAAGCCACGCTGTGTGCCCTTTTGCAGAAGGCTGTCTCCTGCAAGGAGTAGACGTGAAGCCAAGGTACAGAGGACGTACCAAGCAGATGGTGAGAACCAGGTACCATCGCGGAGAGAGGCCCGACATCATGGCACCCGTCCTCTGCTTTGATGAAGCTGTATCTCGCTTCCATGAACTATCTCTCCTTACCAAAATACTCACTACCAGAATGTGCTTTGTCCGCATTCACCGAAAAATTGCGTTGCTCCAAAAGGGAGCTGTTCATATTGTAAAAATGATTAGAAATAAGAATGTACTTCTTTTTCCTTTCTGGTTTGGCAAAACCAAGTAGGATTGATGTGGGGCATTTACTTCTTTATTCCCTGAGATAGTTGCTGAGAAGGCCGGCTGCCTTAAACCCAACTGACCACAGGATGTCACCAGTGTTCCATGAGAAGTCCCCGGAAAGGGCATTTACCTGGTAATGCAAAACTTGCTTCTTAAAGAAAGGTCAGCTCACAGATATGTGGTCACACCTAGAATTTCAAATGAAATCTGGTTTTGCAGAGGCAGCCTCAGCTTCATCATGTCAAATCAAAGCAGATCTGAGCCCAAGTTGTCCTTGAAGAAGATGTGCCACCTACGAGTAAAGCCACTAAACTTAACAGCGCAGAGCTGCTATTTAATTGCCCCTGAAGAGAAGTCACCCTGAGGTGGAGTTAATAACCAATACCAGATCTTATTTTTTTCACTGTAATTTCCTTTGAAAGCTTCATGCTCAAGCAATGTGGTGACCAATAGCTGACGAAATTGTGTGCTGTTCAAATGGACTGGGATAGTTAGCAAAGCCCAAGGTGAGAGTCTAAAAGAGCCCAGAAGAGAAAAGTGTGAAAGGGACCCGAATAGACATCTACCCATACTGAGGTAGGACATTTAACAATAGAAATTAAACCCGGAGCCCAATCTCTCGCACTGTGGCAGGGTGACACGGCCGTGGTGCCAAAGGTGATCAGGGTAAGGTGTTCAAGGGGCCCAGGTGTCAGTTTTCTGACAAAATATTTTAAGCTCGTGTGGGTAAGTTTTGAATAGAAAGCACTAGGAAATACGTTGGTTACCAGAGACTCAAGCTTGATGTCCTCTCTTCTAATCAGGGGGTCACATTTTTTCCTTTTCTAGGGCACATTTATATCCACAGGTGGTACCTTGCAAGCCTAACACCACCGATCCCCCGGGTTTCCATAAAGCCCAGGCCGAGCCAACATTTAGTGAGCGGGGTCGATGCCTGGACCGCTAACCAGAGGTCGGGCCTCCATGATCCCGGGGAGTCAGAGGTCTGCGAGCTGCGTGGGCCTCGGCGTCCTCTGGTCTGTTTCACTCGTGGCTCTGAGACAGCACTCACCACAGTCCGGACCCATCTAGCACGGGCTCTGGGTGTCGATGTGGGCCCCGGCCCCTCAGAGACCGGCTTTCGGGGCGCACTGTACACAGCGAACACTTGGTGTTCTGAGAGGGGTTGCGGGGGCCTCGTCTGCTGCGGTGGGAACCGGTGCGCGCGCTGTGCCTGAGTGCGACTCGCCCGGTTTACAGTTAGTGGCTGGACCAGCCCCGGGGCTGGCTTGTCTCGTAGTCCAGTGTTCTTTCCGCTAACACACCCTGCCTCCCGCAAATGTCTGGATTTGTTAAAAAAAAAAAAAAAAAAGACAAGCTGATAGATAATTACTCTCACCACAAAGGAATTTGCTACTCTAAGAAAGGATCTGCTGTGAGGGTCCTTTAAATAGGAAGTGCCCTTGTGTCTCAGAAGTAAGATTGGCCTCATGGAAATTGAATTTACAAATCATTAAAACTCACCTATTTTGTAAAGTGAAAGGGAGCATGCGAGGATTCAGAACATCCCAAGTGGGTTAAATACTCGCAACCCAGGAGGGCAAGGAAGGTCTGCCTGGCAAGAAAGCGCAGAAGGGCCACCACTCAGGGATCTGACGTGAGCTTTGTGCTCAGCTAACATCGTGCTGAGGGCCCCACACGCACGATGCCTCTAAATCCTCATCTCAACTTCGTGAAGGAACAAAGACGATTATCCCCATTTCCCAGGTCAGGACACTGAGGCACGGCAAGGTTAGGTAAATTGGTTGAGGTCATATCCCTCACTGATCCCAACCACTATGAGCTTCACAAGAAAACAGGGACATTAGCTTGAATCCGAACTTGAAATCAAAAAATAAAAACGACAGGGTCCAGCCTGTGTTCGGTTCCCAGGTGCAGACCTACACCACTTGTCGGTGGCCATGCTGTGGCAGCAACCCATATACAAAATAGAGGAAGATTGGCACAAACATTAGCTTGGGGCAAATCTTTCTCAGCAAAAAAATAAAGAAAAATAAAAAATAACAGCTAGATGTTCACTGACTCAAAAATAGAGAAAACATATTGACCTTCTGGTTTTGAAACTGTTTAATAACTGGAAACTAGTTTCAGACTTGCATTTGGCAGTTTTGTGGACTCAGTTGAGAAGAATACAAAGCTTATTTTTGAAAGACGGCTGCTGCATTTTCAAGGCAATGCCATCAGTCTGACATGGGAGAAAAAGATATGAAGGAGGTGTGATTTAAACGTTTATAACTAATTTATGTATTAAGTGACATATAAAGAAAATCCATATAGTTTTGACAATCATAGAGTGTTAAAAACATCTCTTTTTAGGGATTGGGAAAAGTATTCAGGTCATTATTTGTTCAACTCAACCATTTAATTACTTGAATGTCTTTTTCGAAATACCCTACGATGGTCTCAGAGGATGTATGTGAGTGTTCCACGCCATGCCTCCTCTATAATAATAATAAGCGAAAAGTAAATACATTTGATGTTTAAATAGCTTTCCTCTTTTCTCCGGCCGCCCAGGCCTTCATTTCGTGTAATTAATCCATTTGTTGCTGGTCCGCACCATCTCTTTGCCAGGCTTTGGGGTGCTTAGGTTTCCTGGAATACAACAACACACTCCGTGCAGTTTGATACTGGATTGTGTGGTTGCAGGTGGGTCTGCTTGTGGTCATTCTGGAAAAGTTCTTCCTCATACCTGGGTGTGATAAGAGATTTGATAAGGTGTTAGTGGCTTCTGTCTCTTTTAAGCGTCCACAGTGTATTACTTTCTGCACTGGGTTCACCAGCTTAGAGAAAGTAAACGAATTAGAAAAATCACAAAGCACAGTGCAAAGCACCCCACCAGACATTTGGCTCCTTTCTGCAGTGACCTGCCACTGTGTTGGGTGGCACCTTCTGTAACTGAATCTGTAAGTCTGGTGACTTGCTTGGCTTCCATGTTGTTGTTAGTGCACAGAGCGGCTACCACTCGGTAAGTCCTTCCCTTCTGCCTTCAGCTGTGTGTGTGTGTGTGTGTGCGCGCGCGTGCGTGTCCACATTTCCTCCAGGGCCACCCTCCCCTCAGAGCGTTCCCTGACTGTCCCTGGTAGAACTGTGAGTCTGGGGCTTGGGTGGAGGATGAGGGGAGTGAAGGCAGGGGCGACTGCCTGCCTTTGATGCCTTTTCCAGTGCGATGCTCTGACTAATGAGCAGAGGCCACTAATGAAGAGGGAGCTGGGTCTCTCCTTTTCCAGAGACTGAGCCTATTACCCTCTTGGTCCCACTAGCCTCCGGGCACCCAGCCTGCTTCCCGAATGGATGACTTCTG
Source organism: Equus quagga (assembly GCF_021613505.1). Lineage (NCBI taxonomy): Eukaryota > Metazoa > Chordata > Mammalia > Perissodactyla > Equidae > Equus > Equus quagga. Next base: position 53,047,477 of record NC_060271.1, read on the forward strand.
GCTCACTGTGCCCTCCCAGTCCTGGTGCCAGTGGCCGTGAATAACCTTGCTTTTGTGTGTATTTATTTTATTTTGAGTTTCTCCACCCTGGTTCTTTCCACCTCCAAACCCCACCCCCGCTCACCGGCCCCATGTGGTGATGTTTCTTGAAATGTTAGATTCTTTCTTCCTCCGTCCCCCCTCCGGTTCTGGAAGCATTTTGTTTCTGTACTGCTTTGTGAAGCTGGTGCCGAGTCCAGATCCTTGGGGCTTTAAAGTTGAATTAATTATTAAACAGGAAGGGAGCAGTGCTTTCAGCAGGCGCCAAGTAACTATACTTAAACTGCAACCTGGCACTGTTTTTCCCACCCTTGTGCTGTGGTTTGCTGAAGGCAACTGGAGATTTTTATTCTAGTTTTAATCAAGCATTTCTGTAAGTTTTCAGAAAGTTAAGATTTGGCAGTGAAGGGCTGGGAAGTCAGTCTTCATCACCTCCTGACCATTTTAGGCAAAAAAAAAATTAAAAAAAAAAAACAGAGGGATTTTCTCAGGTCATAAATCAGTCTTAAATTGCCCACTCTCGGCTGTTCACTTTTCCTAAGAAGGCGGTGGGCTTTCTCTCAAATAATGTATGTGTAATATATTTATATCGATTAGTTCCCACTTGTAGAGAACAGTACATTTCAAATAAAACTATCATAACATTGACTTTATTGCATTGTGACTATTATATTCATTGCTTTAATTTAGGGGCTAAGTTGATGATATCAAACCCTGCACTGAAAAATACTAATGAAGACACATGGCAGAATTTCTTAATTTCCTGAGTCTAGGCGTTGGTACTTTTCAGAAATTCACAACTCATCAGAGTTGCCTAGGCCCCGTGGCCCAGACAAGGGGCATGGATGTTCTCTCAGAGCTACATGGAGGAGGCAGCGCCAGAGTCTTCTAGAGAAACCCAAGCCCGTATCAAAAGTATCAAAGCAATAGCCTGAAAGGGCCACTGCCCCCATGCCCGGCTCCCCGTTTGATTTCCAGGGACTTCGAGCGTGTGGCGGCCTTTCTCAGTCTCAGCTGACTGGCTTTCCACAGGAAGCTTGATAGGAAGTGTGCTCAGCTCCATTAAGTCTGACCCTGTGGCTGAACGGTGGTGCCGGCTGGCGAGGTGGGAGGGAGGAAGATGTCTCTGGGTGCAGCTGGGTGCGTAGGCAGGAGCTTGAAGCATCCTCAAGAGGAAAGAGAAGAAAGATTTGGTTAAAAATTTAGATTCATGCGTATAAATTTGGAACAGGGCAAAAAACAGTAAGCCCAGTGCACACGGCCCTCCTGCACGCCTCCCAACCAGCTGGGATGAGGGGTGCGAACACTTGAGGACCAAGTCCTTTACGGGCCTTCTCGCCCCTTGAAACGCGTTCAGAAACCTTCACCGTACACATCCTTTATATTCTTAGAACTTTGGAAAATGAGGGATGTTCTGTGAGCCTTGCTATCCAAATATTATTTTTAAACGCCTATTTTCCCTTTAGAGATAAAAAATATATGTATTTGGGCTGACAGTTTTTATTTTCAAAAATATTTTTAAAAAATATATCTATATGTATATTATCTACATCTTGACTGTATGATTTCCGTCAGCAATACATTTAATTAAAATAAGCAAAAAAGGGCAGTCCAATGGCTTATTTTAAAAGATTAGAAGCTAGATCAATTTACACTTCTAAGAATTTAACTAAATTTAAGATTTCAACAACCTCTCCTGTATTGTCCCTGAACTGCCACTTTTTCCAGGGACTGAGTATTTCTCCCCCTGTCCCCTCCGACCTCCGTCCGTGCTGAGGTCGTCGTGGGGCTCTCTCTCTCAAGGTGTCGCGTCCGGTCATATTAATTAGGATTCTGTAGTGGCCACGCTGTAGTAGTTATGCTGTTAACTAGAGTAAACAATTTAAAACTCAGATTAAAAATGACATATTCCTCACCAACCCATATTTGGAAAATATGTTTATTAAATGGACAACTCGTGTACCATTTCGATCTGTTCTTGGTGTCCCATTTTCTTTCCAGAATATATATTATGAGCTGGTTTTAAAATTAAGTGATCAGATTTCTGGTCATTGTCTAAGCAAAGACCCTGGTCCTTTTTGTTTGAAACTCAGTTGATAGCCTCATCCCTCAGCCATGGAGAGTCTGCAAATAGAAAAATTTCAAAAATGCTTTATTTAAAATAAGCTCCCAGGAGCTGCCTCCGTATTCTGTGTTTAGATATTAGAGCACACTGGAGAAGGGCTTTCACTTAGCTGGAAAATAAACTGAGCCAATAAGAATAACAACACTGTAAACAAAAAAATGAGAAGAGGACAGAGAATCTCAAAACACGCATGCATGGCTTTTCCAACACCTTTTATTTTCTAGCTTTAAGGATAACTCGGAAAATATCGTGTACACCCACCTATAGTTTCCTGAAGACTTTCTCCCCTGACCGCTAAAAAGAAATAGTTAGGAAATGTGTGTTTCTGTCTGATTTGTGTCAGATATGTTCCCAAAGAATAACGATGGCTTCCTGTCGTGATGAGGAATATTTACTTAATAAGTTGTCGCCTGAACAGTTGTCACCCTTCCTTACTTGACATTCCGAACCGCCAGTGCCAGGCCGTGCGGGCTCTCTGCTGGGTGAGAGGCTCCGCTCCTGGGGGGAGTCCAGCCGCCTGCCCAGACGACGGCGTCTCTGCAGGTGGATGGGCTGCAGCCCTAGGCAAGCCTGTCCCTGCCTTGCCCAAAGGTCTCGGAGCCCTTCTGCAGCCCAGATGGTTCCAATTTGAGGCCTACACTCAGCGCTGGAGCTGTATTGAGTTTCTTCCCTGAAACCAACAAAACCTGCTTCAGCATTTTGCTTGGATTAAAATATTTGTCCCTTTTTTCACAGGGCAGAAGGAGGACTCCCGAAGCCTCCGAAGGAAGGAAATCATTACAGGGCCGGCAGAAGTGGGGCATGTGCTGCAGCTGCTCGTGGTTTAAGAGGAAGAAACACGGGACCTCAAACCTGGAACACAACTCTTTCAAAATGCTTGTGAGCCGCCCAAGAAAAACATCCTCCGAGGCTTATCTAATAACCGTGGTCTCTAATCGTCTCAATGTGTGCTCAGCTTCCCTTCGGAGTTTGCACCTACTTCCCAGAGCTAACGAGATGCTGAGACTGAACACAGAGAAATTTAATGAAGGGGATTTAATAGTTTGTGTTAAAGCTAATATGGTCCATTAGGAGCTGTCTTTTTTATAAACAATGAAGATATGTTACCTTCTCCTTTGGTGTAAAGTCACCCCACGCAGGACCTGTAAACATTCAGTAATGATCTGTGGAACATGCATGACAGACAATTAAGGCGCCACTTCAAAAGTCTGTTTTCCTCACATATTTGGTTTCTCGCTGAATAAACTCACAAAGATCATACATGTGTAAGCATATGCTTACATTATAAAAAATAACATGCGTGTGCATGTCATTAAAAAAATCAAAGGCCGGGTTTCTATAAGCCTAGGAGATATCAGAAGTGATTAAATTAGGAGCACAGTTTCTATAGTAAAGCCTATATTATTTTAGACTATAATTTCAGACTGTAATAATAGAACAAGCACTATTTTGTGGTAGTTTAGAGAACATAAATTTGATAGTTCACAATGCCATTAAACGCGCAATAACAAACTTTAAAAGCTATTAATTAAAAAGTTTCTATAAAATCTATTTATTATAAAAATAGCGTGTTCTGCTATGATTTGGGTATTTTTTGGACTTTAGTTTTTAATTGCAGCGGGCACCAGGCAGACAAGCCTTGAAGAGCTGGACACTTTCTGACACAAACTGAACGTACTTGAGAACATGAAATCCACTTGACTCTCTCTGACTTTGTAAATAGAATTTTCTCCCTTGCTCTCCCTTTTCTTTTAAAGACAAGTAACTCCTTTTTATAGGTTTTACATTTGGCAGAATTTGATGAACAATTCTGACACCCCCCCCCCCCAACAATTCCTTCTGCGTATAGAGAGAAAGGAGGGGAGAGAGGTCCGGATTAAAATTATTCTTGTTATTCACAGACTTGAAAGCTCCAGTGACGAGTTTTGAGAAGTAGCCTCAGGCAGAACTTGCTATCAATGAAGGCCAGGAACAAAAACATTTAAAAGCACATTACAAATCCCTCCTAACAAAGCAAAATCAAATCACTGATCGATCAGTGCAGCTGGCTTTAAATTGTTTCCGTAAAAAGGCTTTAAAAACTTTTTTTGAATCATCGGCTGGAGGCTGAACCTTTTATGCTTTGGAGCAAGCTCCTTCTGGAAAAGTCTTTCACATCTCTTCCAGGGAGGCCTCTCTTGGGACCAGCCGGAATTGCTGTCTTCTTGCTTGCACGGGCCCCGTGGCTGGAAAAGGCTGGCAACGTGGTTTCCAAGAAAGGGCGTGTTCTTTGATGTATGTCAAGAGTGCTAAGATAGTTTAGCTGCTAGTCCCAAAAGCACAGTTGGATTCCCCACGGTCATCTATGAGCTATTTGTGAAATGCCCAAACTGGGGTGGCTATTATTGCTATAAGATCAACTGGGAAGCTAAAGAAAATCTTCACCAAAAAAAGACCCCAGACTCTAGGTCACTTAAGCCAAAAAATGTGCTGAGTAGAGTGTGGCTTGCCGCCTAGATGGGAGCCATGTGGAGGACTCGGAGGCGCACCTCCCGGCATCATACTTGACTCAGATACCCGGCTCTTTCGGTGACTGAATTCAAACGGGGATTTTAAGAACAAGGGGAGAGAGAACAGAAAGAAAACCAACGAGCAAGTGGTGTTCAATTTATGCACATATGTTCCAAATGGCACAGAGATAAGCAAAAGGGGTTCTGGTACATTTTTTAATGATTTCATTATCACCAGACAAGAATTGAAAGATTGTCCAGATGCTATTGGAAAGATTGAAAAATCTGATTAAATTAAAAAAAGAAGTAACAGCATGAATGATTCCCTGACCCTGTAAACAACCCGGCCCAGCCCAGCGAGACCTCTGAAGTTGGGCCTATTTACAAACCAGCTAATAAAAAAGAAAAGTTGACGGGCCAGCCCAGTGGTGCAGCGATTATGTTTGCTCCCTCTGCTTCAGTGGCCAGGGATTCGCCGGTTTGGATCCTGGGTGTGGACACGGCACCACTTGTCAAGCCATGCTGTGGCAGGCGTCCCACATATAAAGTAGAGGAAGATGGGCATGGATATTAGCTGAGGGCCAATCTTCCTTAGCAAAAAGAGGAGGATTGGCAGCGGATGTTAGCTCAGGGCTAAGCTTCCTCAAAAAAAAAAAAAAAGAAAGAAAGAAAGAAAAGTTGAGATTAGGTAGAAAAATTTGCTCTTGGCCGGCTCTCTGTTGCTCTCTGTGAGCATCATTTGACTGGGGCGGATTGTAATTTTAGCACAAGGATAAGTGGGGCAAGAAGGCTTTGCTCACAGGACCCCTCCAGGCTGAGCAGTGGGTGGACGGCTGCCCGGCTAGAGTCCCTCAGACAGCCCGTCACAGACACAAGCATGTGTGGAGGACGGGAAGCAGCCATCCCAAGACCCAGTGCTTGGTCACAGACCTGCTCCTTGCCTCCTCCCGCATTGAAGCCACCGTGCTGCAGCGTATCCTACACTACTGCCAAGTGTCCTGGCCACTCTCCTCTGAAGATTGCTGTCTTTCCTGAGGGCTCCTCTATGCGCACGTGGAGATGATGTGCTGCCTTGAAGAGGGAATTATTGTCTCTTTACGGATGTATGTGTCGTCTAAGTAAGCTTCCTGAAGGCGAAGGCTATAAAGTCTTTATATTCCTGCTCGGGGCTGTGATGTCCCTCAGAAAAAATTGGTCTACTGCTGGATGTTTGATAACAGAGCTGAAAATAGATGCCACGTTGCCATGCCCAGGAAAGGCACACGAAGGTTACAGTCTTATCTAAGGACTCAAAGCCTGCTTAGTGATATGACTTTTGCGAGCATCACTCGAAGCAGCCTCTACCTAGGGGATAAAAGCAGCAAAATGCCTCTTCAGAAAAGACAGCATCACTTTCACAGCACCGCAGTTCCCCTCATGCCTTCCTCCAGAAATCCACTGAGTGTGAGAACTTCAACGACTCCATCCACTGAGCCAGGCAAGGCTGGCTGCCAGCCGCCCTTGTACTCCGTTGGTGAAGACCTTCCATTATCTGGCAAAAGTAGTAACCCTTTCATTTTGCTGAGAGTATTTGAGTTGCGCATGCTGAATGGAGCATTCGCATCTGCTCTTGGTATGACAGTTACTTTCAGCTGCTCAGCCTTTATTTTCTCTGCATGACAAGTGCTAAAGGACACACTTGTTTCATGGCCAAAGTGTTAACTAACCTACCTTGCAACCTCAAGAAAATTTCTCCAGCAATGGCATTGTTTCCTAACGTTGTAAATAATCTCTCGCCACAAAATTTTGCATCAACACAATAAAAGTCAATATGGATATCTCAGTTTTACAGTTGAAAATTTTTATTGGATACTTGTAAATTAGATTCCAAATTTCTAACAACATCCATTTATGTTTTTGCTTATAAATCTTTAATTTTTACGAAAGGGACCTATTGCTCATCTGTTTAGTCACTGCAGAATTACTCCTTTAAATGGAAATGGAAACAAACACAATAGATAGAGGTGTGTTTAAGCTAAGGGATGATCACTCGGCTGCCCTGCAACTCAAAACTTTTGCCTTTGCTCTTGATATGACTTGAAGGGGGAGTCTCGTGTCCATTAACTATCTGGGTTCATTGATGTGTCGCTGAGGTTCTTTTTGCACGTAGGACGAGTCGCATTGTAAAGAGGCAAATTAGTCTCTTTAGTTCACAAACTACTTACTGAGTCCCTAATAAGTGCAAATACAAGTGACAGAAAAGCTACACATAAAGCACATTCGTTGGGTACATAGTCATGTTCAGCTTTTCTTGGTCACGTAAATAATTGGAAACAGAGTCCATGCTGGGTTCACTGTTCCCCTCAATGGTTTGCTGTGTGATTGATTGATGGGTTGATTGATTTACTTACTTATTTTTTAAAGATTGGCACCTGAGCTAACAACTGTTGCCAATCTTCTTTTTTACTTTTCTTCTTTTCTTCTCCCCAAAGACCCCCAGGACATAGTTGTGTATTCTAGCTGTGAGTGCCTCTGGCTGTGCTGGGTGGGATGCCGCCTCAGCATGGCTTGATGAGTGGGGCCCTGTCCGCGCCCAGGATCCGAACCGGTGAAACCCTGGGCCGCTGGAAGTGGAGCATGGAAACCCAAGCACTCGGCCACAGGGCCTGCCTCTGCTGTGTGTTTAAAGGCAGAGTCGCCCTCAGATTACTGAAGTCTTAGACAATGCACTGACACTCACTAATAGGAGAATGAAAATTTAAAATGTAAATTAGTGCTTGGGTTTTTTTTCTATATTATGTCATATAACTGCTTATTTTCTGCTAGATTGACGTGCTTTGAGATCCTGTAGGCAGAGGGTGAACACATAATATTACAGTACATGTTATTCTTATAAATCTTCGGTTTAGGTGACTGGTTTAAATTGATTTAAGCAAGAAATATGTAAAGTGAGAGTAATCACGATGTGAACACAGGCGAGAGCCATAATTCCCTACGGCCCGTTGGAGAAATTCTACCTGACTTTAAAAGTCCCTCCTTCCTCTGTCATTTATCCTCGAGGAATTAACTGCATTGCTCTTCACCAGTCCTGTGTAGACAGCACATTCTCACGAGCTCCAACTTCCTTTTGCTCTTGACTTGCTGGTTCTGCTCTGGAAACCTCTTTTTGTCTTTCAGTTGCCCTGGAGACTCCACAACCTGTAACCTTTTACCTCTTCTAAAAACAACTTTTTAAGGTTTTAACTTAAGTAAATACTCTGGTAAAGTACCGGTAATCATTGGTTAAATAACCCTTGTGAAACAAAAATTGTTTAATCAGACTTGGGCCCCCCTTTATTTGGTGACAAGCAAAGTTATTCATTTCACTATGTTTCTAGAAGCTCTCCAGATTAACTCCGATGTAAATCTGGTCCCTCCACTTTCAGAGGTCCTCTTGGTCCTTAAATATTCGACTCTCCAGTTTTCACCATATTCCTCTGCTTACATGGAACAAGAGCTGTGTACGTACGTGCTTGCGTGCATGTGTTCATGTATGCACTTTATTTTGTGGATTATGAGTTCCTTCAGAAGGACAGGAATATCTCCTTTACCATGATCATCTTCTTCCTTTTATTTTCATCTTGAGTTCTATTCTCAGTGAATATCTATGATCACAGAAGTCCTTCAATAAATGTTAAATTACTGGTAGTTTTTTTAGGCAAAATTTCTATGACTTCAATAAAACCCTTCCTGGGGAAGAAAGATAGGCTAGAGTGTGCAAAGCAGTGTAGTTCTGGACTGGTTAGCTCTATCGTGTGCACATTTAAGTAATCAGAAAGCTGAATAAAGGAGAATTAATGAAGAAAGTGAGTAGATTTAAATGTAAATTTTGTTCAATTTTTCTGATTTTGAATAGATTTTGAAATGGATAACAGCATAGTTTGTCATCAGATGACGTAGTCTCAAGTTTAATTGAAGCATTTTTTTTGCATGTTCTATGAAGGTTATTCAGCCAATGTTTACCAAAGATACCATTTGATTGCTTTATTTTTTTTATAAGTATGAGTAGGATTTAGAATTTCATTTTTTCATTTAAAACTCCCTTGTCTAGGAATTGGACTATCACACCTAAAAAACAAGTTAGAAAAAAAAGAAAGAGCATCACCATTTGTCTTACATTCAAGGAAACTTATTTTATTCAGGAAATAAAGAATTTTCTGCATGCATGCATGAGAGATCAGAAAAGAAAATAGTGGAGTTGTCCACAAGGAGGAGGTGGAGCTAATGTGCTTCCATCAGATGTCCTGGGAAGGCTTTTGATTTTGCGTTTTGAAGTTCACTCAGATATACAAAGACCCAGTGGAGAGTAAATAGTGTACTGGGATTTGTGATCCAGGCAACAGTTTTAGTGTCTAACTTGGGAGGAAAGAAACCTACAAATTCTGAATGAAGTCAGGGCTCCTATTAATCCACTAAGAGATTTCTGTAGGGGAATTTCTACAAGCTTCAGCTCATTATAATGAGGTAGCAAATATAGTTCTACAGGGACCCCTAGTAAAATTCTCGATTAACTAGTAACAAACCCAGCTCATTGTACATTAGATGCCGTTGTATTTACCTAGTAGTCAGCAAAAGAAAAAACAATGTACTATTATTTTCCTAAGTGAAAGCAAATGAATTAAAATCTAAACCATCCAAATTGTGCCTTAAAAAGGCACACTTTGATAGAAAGTAACAGTGGGAACTGCCTAGTTTGTTGCCTGAATTAAATACAAATTTACACACCCAAATGACTAAAATAATGAAAGTGATAGATTAGTGTATTGATGCATAATCACTGTCTATAATGCAAAACTTATGAGCAGCCTGATTTTGAGAACAATTACTTGTAATTAAAGCTGTGCTGGTTACCAAAAAAAAAAAAAACAAAAAAAACAGAGAAGTCCTTTGTGTATAACATCAATTAATTACTTTTTTTTTCAGTGAGAATAGCTCTTAAATATCTGTGCTGCTATTTATATCCAGCCACATTCAGGAGTGATATGAAATATGTATGGCTTAGCAGCACTCTTAGAATCCGATCTGTGACTCACGCTTTCCAGTCAGTTTTCCTTAAAGACATTCAAAAAATAATAACATCCATAAAACTCTAATGTAAGAAGGCTATTAAGATTCCTGTTGTCTTCATAATTAATAAAAACAAATACCTAGACCCAGCAAGACAGTTTGTAAATCAATTTCTCTAGCTATTTTCCTCCACCTGAAGAGTGATTAAATTATAAATACAGTGACGTTCAGGTGTAGCATATTCTTTTCCTTATGAGGACCCAAAATATGATTGTATTTTATTGAGCCTCACAACAGTCCTGTGGTTCTGTGTCAATCTAAAATAAAAGATGACGGTGGTTGGCACCTGTGACATCCAGGCCTTCTTCCTTGCCTTTTGGTAACATGTAGTGTCAGTCAGCTGTCAGGGGCTGCTTAAGAGGCTCTGCCACTGGTGTCCAGCTGCCTTCCAGATGGCCAAGGGTCCCACCTCTTGCCTGCTCATCCACTGTCATCGTTTTGGATTTCCTTCTAGAACTGCCCTTATGGAAAGACTATGTGCAATTACATCACTCATTTTCCCCCTCTACCTTAGTTACAGAGCAAGTTCTGGACTTTCTAGGACAGCCTTTCTTTCAGATGAGTTCATTGTTTGTTGTATAATCAACAGCAACTGAATTCCTTTCCTGTTGTAGAACTTTCTGTGAGTGAATACACTCTCAGATCAGGTAACTAAATCAGTTGAGGGATTCCATGCCTAGATTTTAAGTTCAAGAAAGAAAGTCATAACATGAAACACAATGAAATAAATGAAAATGTGGACTTTATTTGGACAGTAGTGTTTTTCTTATTTTTTCTATTTGTCCAAGATGTCTGTGACATTTCTGGAATGAGTAGTGATCTATTGTGTTTAACAATGCAAGATGGGAGGTCAAACTGTGCAGGTGCAACACCTGGCTTCATCCCTCTATGCCGTAAGACTTTAAGAGACTTATCTTCTCCAAGGTCTCCATAGATCCTATCTGAAAATCTATAATAATATCTACTCCATAAGGCTGTTTTGAAATGATGTATATAAAGAAGGTTTGGAGGGGGCTTCAAGATAGCGGCATAGGAAGACCCTGAACTCACCTCCCTCCTCCCAGGGTTACACCGAATCTACACCTACATAGAGAGTAATTCCTCCTGAAAAAGAACTGAGGGCTAATTGAACAGTCTCTGCACAACAAACGATAGGGGGACCACACAGAGATGGGGTAGGGGAGAGGAGACATGGTATCAACGGGAACTGCACCCATGCCACAGTGACCTGCAGCAGGGAGGGACATCACCAAGGGGCTTGCGTACAGTCTTCCCTGCCCTGGGGCATGGCAAAAAGTAGTCATTTAAAGGGCATCTAGACTATATGGGAAGGAAATCCATTTACTAACTGTAGCGTGTCTGCCAAATGGCTGGGGAATGGCTGGAACTCTCTCTGGGGTTGTAGGTCACCAGCGGGCACCAATTTTTGCATTCCTTCTCCACCTTAATAGCGTGGGTGGGAGCAGAGACAAGACACTGGCATGCTAAGGCCACACCAGTACACCCCGAGCCCTGGCCCATACCACCTCCAGCCGTCCCTCCAAGGTTGCCCCAGCACAGCACATCCTGGGCCTCCTTGCCCATGCCTGCTCTAGCTCCATCCATCCCACTGAGGCACCCCCAACTCAATGTGCCCTGGTACCCCCTCAGCCTGCACTGCTCCAGCCGGCCTGTCGAAGTGGCCTGGACACAGAGTGTACACAGAGGATGTTCCTATGCAACGCCACTCCTTCAAAACTGGGAGAGGTAGTTGTTTCACCTAATTCGTAGAAACAAACACAGAACATCAAACAAAATGAGAAGACAAAGGAATATGTTCCAAATGAAAGAACAAGATGAAACTCCAGAAAAAAAAACCCTAATGAAATGGAGAGAAGTAATTTACCTGATAAAGAGTTCAAAGAAACGATCATAATTATGCTCCCCGAACTTGGGAGAAGAATGGGGGAACACAATGAGAACTTCAACAGAGTTAGAAAATATAAGAAAGAACCAATCAGAGCTGAAGAATGTAATGACTGAAATGAAAAATACACTAGAGGGAATCAACAGCAGATTAGATGATACAGAAGAATGAGTCAGTGATCTGTAAGACAAAATAGGAAAATCACCCAGAAAAAAAATTTTAAAAAGGAGGACAGTTTAAGGGACCTCTGGGATGACATCAAGCATACTAACATTCACATTATCAGTGTCCCAGATGGAGGAGAAAGGGAGAAAAGTGCAGAAAACTTATTTAAAGAAATAACGGCTGAAAACTTTCCTAACCTGGGGAAGGAAACAGACATCCAGGTACAGGAAGCACAGAGAGTCTCAAGCGAGATGAACCCAAAGAGATCCACACCAAGACATATTATAATTAAGATGGTAAAAGTTAAAATAAAACGAATCTTAACGGCACTAAGAGAAAAACAATAAGGCGCATACAAGGGAACCCCCATAAGACTGTCAGCTGATTTTTCAGCAGGAACTTTGCAGGCCAGAAGGGAGTGGCATGATTTATTTAAAGTACTGGAAGGGAAAAAATTACATCCAAGAATACTCTACCCAGCAGGATAATTCAGAATTAAATGAGAAATAAACAATTTTCCAGACAAAAACCAAAGGAGTTCATCACCACTACAATGGCCTTACCAGAAATATTAGAGATTCTTCTGTAAGTCGAAAAGAAAAGGCCATAACTGGATAAGAAAATACATGAAAGAAAAAATTTCAATTGTGAAGGCAATTATTTAGTAAAAGCAGTGGATCATCCACTTAAAAAGCTAGTATGAAGGTTAAAAGACAAAAGCAGTAAAATCAACTATAACTACAATAAATAATTAAGGGATACACAAAATAAAAAGATGTAAAATGTGACATCACAAACATAAAACATGGAGGAGGAGTAAAAATATAGTGCGTTTAGAATGCATTAGAACTTAAGCAATTATCACCTTAAAAGAGAATACTATATATATGGCTCAATATATATGAACCTCCTACTACCCACAAACCAAAAACCTGCAATAGATACACAAAAAATAAAGAGAAAGGAACCCAAACATAGCACCAAAGAAAACCATAAAAACACAAGGGAAGAGACCTAGGGAAAAAAAAAAAAAAGGAACGGAGAAGAACTATAAAAAATCCAGAAAACAATCATTAAGATGGCAATAAGTACATACCTGTCAATAATTACTCTAAGTCTAAATGAACTAAACACTCCAATCAAAAGACATAAGGTGGCTAAATGGATTAAAAAAACAACACCCATCTATATGCTGCCTACAAAAGACTCACTTCAGATCTAAAGGCACTCATAGTCTGAAAAGTGAAGAGATGGAAGAAGATACTCCATGCAAATGGAAATGAAAAGAAAGCTGGGGTAGCAATACTCATATCAGACAAAATAGACTTTTAAAACAAAGACTGTAACAAAAGATGAAGAAGAGCATTGAGCAATGATAAAGGGGTCAATCCAAGAAGAGGATATAACATTTGTAAATATTTATGCACCTAACATAAGAGCACTCAAATATATAAAGCAAACATTAACAGACATAAAAGGAGAAATTAACAGTAATACAATAGTAGCAGGGAACTTTAATACCCTACTTACATCAATGGATAGATCATCCAGACATAAAATCAATAAGACAACACTGGCCTTTATCGACACATTAGAGCAGATGGACTTAATAGATATATACAGAACATTCTATCCAAAAACAGCAGAACACATATTCTTTTCAAGTGCACATGGAACATTCTCCAGGATAGATCACATGTTAGGCCATGAAACAAGTCTCAATAAATTAAGATGACTGAAATCACATTAAGCATCTTTCCCTATCACAACGGTATGAAACTAGAAATCAACTACAAGAAGAAAACTAGAAAAAACACAAACAAATGGAGACTAAAAAACATGCTAGTAAACAACCAATGGGTCAATGAAGAAGTTAAAGAAAAAATACCTGAGACAAATGAAAATGGAAATGCAACTTTCCAAAATCTGTGATGCAAAAAAACAGTTCTAAGGGAGAAGTTCATAGCAATACAGGCCTACCTCAAGAAACAAGAAAAATCTCGAATAAACGATCTAAAATTTTAAACCTACAGGAGATAGATAAAGAATAAACAAAGCCTAAACTTAGTAGAAGGAAAGAAATAATAAAGGTCCGAGTGGAAATAAGAGAAATAGAGACAAAAAAAATGATAGAAAAAGATCAATGAAACTAGAAGCTGGTTCTTTGAAAAGATAAACAAAATTGATAAACCTTTAGCCAGACCATCAAGAAAAAAAGAGAGAAGGCCCAAATAAATAAAATCAGAAATGAAAGAGGAGAAGTTACAACTGACACCACAGAAATAAAAAGGATCGTAAGAGACTACTACAAACAACTAAATGCCAACAAATTGGAAAACCTAGAAGAAATTGATAAATTCCTAGAAACACACAACCTTCCAAGACTGAATCATGAAGAAATAGAAAATCTGAATAGGCTGATTGCAAGTAATAAAATTGAATCAGTAGTTAAAAAACTCCAAAAAAACCAAAAGTCTGGGACCAGACAGCTTCACAGGTGAATTCTATGAGACATTTAAAGAAGAGTTAATACCTCTCCTTCTCAATTTGTTCCAAAAAATTGAAGAGGAAAGAACACTTCCAACTCACTTTATGAGGCCAGAATTATCCTGATACCAAAACCAGGCAAAGACACCACACACAGAAAAGAAAATTACAGGTAACGTCCCTGATGAACAGATGCAAAAATCCTAAACAAAATATTAGAAACCAAGTTCAGTGGTACATTAAAAGGATCATACATCATGATCAGGTGGTATTTATTCCAGGGATGCAAGGATGGTTCAACATCCACCAATCAACCAACATGATATACCACATTAGCAAAACAAAGGATAAAAATCATATGATCGTCTCAATAGATGCAGAAAAAGCATTTGACAAAATTGAACATCCATTTATGAGAAAAACTCTCAACAAAGTGGGTATAGAAGGAACATACCACAACATAATAAAGGCCATATATGACAAACCCACAACTAACACCATTCCCAATGTTGAAAAGCTGAAAGATTTTCCTCTAAGATCAGGAACAAGATAGAGATGCCCACTCTCACCACTTTTACTCAACATAGTACTAGAAGTACTATCCAGAGCAATTATGTAAGAAAAAGAAGTAAAATTCATCCAAATTGGAAAGGAAGAAGTAAAACTCACTATTTGCAGGTAACATGATACTATATATATAGAAAACCCTAAAACTCCACCAAAAAACTGTTAGAATTAATAAATGAGTTTAGTAAGTTTGCAGGATAAAAAATTAATGTTCAGAAATTGTTTGCATTTCTATACACTAATAACAAGCTATCAGAAAGAAAAATTAAGAAAACAATCCCACTCACAATTGCATCAAAAAGAATAAAATACCTAGAAATAAATTTAACCCCAGGAGGTGAAAAACTTTTACTCTGAAAACTATAAGACACTGATGAAAGAAATCGAAGAAGACACAGATAAATGGAAGGATATACCATGTTCATGGATTGGAAGAATTAATATTGTTAAAATGTCCATGCTACCCAAAGCAATCTACAGATTCAATGCAATCTCCATCAAAATACCAATGGCATTTTCTACAGAACTAGAAGACAGAATCCTAAAAGTTGAATAGAATCACAAAAGACCCTGAATACCCAAAGCAATCTTGAGAAGAAAGAACAAATTTGGAGGTATCATGCTTTCTGATTTCAAACTATACTACAAAGCTATAGTAATCAAAATAGTACAGTACTGGCACTAAAACAGACACATAGATTAATAGAACATAATAGAGAGCCCAGAAATAAACCCATGCATATATGGTCAATTAATCTATGACAAAGGAGGCAAGAATATACAATGGGGAAAAGACAGTCTCTTCAATAAGTGGTGCTTGGAAAACTGGATGGCTACATGCAAAAGAATAAAACTGGACCACTTTCTCACACCATATACAAAAACAAACTCAAAATGGATTAAAGACTTGAATGTAAGAACTGAAACAATAAAACTCCTAGATGAAAACAAAGGCAGTCAGCTCTTTGACATCAATCTCAGCAATATTTTTTTGGACGAGTCTCCTCAGGGAAGGGCAACAAAAGAAAAAATAAATAAATGGGATTACAACAAATTTAAAAGCTTTTGGACAGCCAAAGGAAACCGTCAACAAAATGAAAAGGCAACGTACCAAATGGGAGAAGATGTTTGTAAATCACATATCTTATAAAAGATTAATGTCCAACACAACTTAATATCAGAAAACCCCCAACAACCCAGTTAAAAAATGGGCTTGAATAGACACTTTTCTAAAGAAGGCATACAGATGGCCAACAGGCACGTGAAACGATGCTCAACATCACCAATCATCAGGGAAATGAAACACAAATCAAAACAATGAGATACCACCTCAGACCTATCAGAATGGCTATTATCAAAAAGAGAAAAAATAACAGGTGTTGGCCAGGATACGGAGAAAAGGGAACCCTCATGCTCTGTTCATGGGGATGTAAATTGGTGCAGTCACTATGGAAAACATTGTGGAAGTTCCTCAAAAAATTAAAAATAGAACTATCGTGTGATCCAGCAATTCCACTTTCGGGTATTTATTAGTAGAAAATGATAACACTAATCCAAAGAGATACATGTACCTCTATGTTTATTGCAGCACTATTCACAGTAGCCAAGACTTGGAAACAACCTAAGTGCCCATCAATGGATGAATGGAGAAAGAAGATGTGGTGTATATATACAATGGAATATTACTCAGCTATAAAAAAAGAATGAGATCTTGCCATTTGTGACAACATGAATGGACCTAGAGGGCATTATGCTAAATGAAATAAGTCAGACAGAGAAAGACAAATACTGTATCATCTCCTTACATGTGAAATCTAAAAAACAAAACAAATGAACAAACAAAACAGAAACAGACATAGATACAGGAAACAATCTGGTGGTGGGTAGAGGGAGGAGGGATTGGGGGCAGGCAAAATAGGTGAAGGGGATTAAAAGGTACAAATTTCAGGTTATAAAATAAGTCAGTCATGAGGATGTAAGGTACAGCATAGGGAATATAGTCAATAACACTGTAATGACTCTTATGTGGTAGATGGTAACTAGACGTATCATGTTGACCATTTTGTAACGTGTATACACACTGAGTCACTATGAGGTACCCCTGAAACTGATAAACACATCAGTTAAAAAAAAAGGAGTCTCTACAGCACCAGATCCAAAAGAATTACCAGCAAGCCTAGCTATTGTCATCAATTAGTTCTATTTCAAAAAGTAATAAAAACACAAAAATAAATTATTGCCTCATTATTATTGTACCTCAAACTCTCATAATATGGATCACTCCTTTGGGTTAGGACATTATGGCAGAAGGTCCTCATTAAATATGGACCCAGTTATATGCTTAGACGTTTTTCTGGAAGCACATCCACAAAACTGTCAATAGCGATTTCCTTTGCAGAAAGGGGTCAGCCAGGAGAAGGAAGGAAAACTTTTCTTTATCTCTTGCATTTTTCTGCAGCATTTGAATTTATACTGCGTGCAGGTATGTATTCTGCTTCACTATAAGGGACATTAACACAGAAGTGGAAATGCACTTTTCATATTAACTAGCAGAGCACAGGATTCTAAGAGACAAGAATGGTATGAGTGAAAGGGCACCTTGGGAACATGGAGGAGCCCCTGGCCCATCTAGGGGTCACCGTGGGGACCCGTTGGGCCACTGGAGCAGTTCTGGGCTGCAGAGCCCTTGCTGACCTCAACATGCCCTGATGCCCAATTATAATGTGTGTGATTTGGGCTCAGACACACCTGACGTGGAACATTGGTTCTGACACCAGTGAGCTGGGTGCCCTCGGGGAAGTTACTTAATCGCTCTGTGCAGCAGTTTCCTCACCTGACATTTTTTTGAAAGGAGGATCATATCATCTACTCCATTTTTCCACTTCTTCATATGTTGTGAATATTATATAAGCTCAGGCTTAGGGTGGGGTGGGGGAAAGTTGGTAAATCTCAGCTTCTTCCTCCCCTCTCCTGACTGCTCGTCCAGTCAACTCATGAAAACTTTTTTAAACATTTAAAAACGTGCTATATTTGCCAGGTGGCCAGCCCTGGTGGTCTAGTGGTTAAGATTCTGCACCACCGCCGCCTGGGGTCATGTCTCCATCAGGGAACCACACCCCACTCGTCTGTTGGTCGTCCTACTGTGGCGGCTGCATGTTGCTGTGACACTGAAAGCTCTGCCACTGGAATTTCAAATACTAGCGGGGTCACCCATCATGGACAGGTTTCAGCGGAGCTCCCAGAACAGACAGACTAGGAAGAAGGACCTGCCTGAAAAATCGGCTACAAGAACCCTGTGAACAGTAGCAGAGCATTGTCTGATGTAGCGCGGGAAGGTGAGAGGACGGTGCAAAAACACTGGGTGGTGCTCCCCTCTGCTGTCCACAGGGTCGCTAGGAGTCGGAACCCCCTCCACGGCACGAACAGCAAATATCTGCCAGTGTTCAAGCCCTTTTCTTTCTCTCTCCCTGCATCTTCTTGTTCTTTTTTCCTCCCTGCCTTCTCATCTCTGTATTTGTGCATCTTTAAAAAGCTGCCAAAAGGAAGCCTTCTCAATCAAGTCCAAAATGGTTTTATAAACAAACAAACGAAGGAACTCCTCACCAAGGATTTCTCCCTCCAAGCCTAAACCCTTTGTGGCTGAGTGAGTTTTTTCTGATTCTGTCAGAGTGGAGGTTCAGAAATGCTGCCAGAAGCTACTCTTGTCTCTAACTTGAAGGAAAATTAATAGTCTTTTCTCTTTAACCTTAATTCTAGGCTAAATCATCACTAATCATTTAGCTTTCCTTTGTGACCTTACTTTTTGCAATTTTTGGATTTGAGGGCTTTTCTCTGTGTTCTGCAGTGTGCACAATGTAGCACCCAATTCTGCGTATGCTAGGGAGAGTCTGGTTGGTTGGTACCCTGGAGTCCTTCCTGCCCTCTTTTGCTTCTGTTTTGAAGGTTAGAGTGAGGGGCTCAAGTTCAGGAGGCCAGAGGAAACTGTGGGCATTTCCACTCGCCCCTTTCCCTTCTTCTCTAATTTCCAATCTCTCCAGCACATCCTCGCAACATCCAGGATCAATTCTGTGTCTATTCCCATTGCAAACTCTTCTCAAGTTATCATCACACAGTGATCTGCTATGCGAATCACGAAGAGGTCCTCTCATACAGACACGAAGGCCCCCCTGTCCCAGCTCTGCTGATGTCCAAAACCACTCAACAAAATGAAGACTGCATCGGCTGGCACAGAAGTCGGGGTCCCAGTTCCTCCCGTCACTCATAGGCATGAGTACAAATCGCAGAGCAGGAAAACCCAGATTGCTCTGAGGTAGAGCAGGGGTGAATAGTCACCTCTTCAGGAATTACCTTTGTATCAAAGGGTTTCATGGTGGAACCGAAACAGCAAGTTCCCTTCATGCACTTGAAGTTGCTGGATTAAAATATCTTTGCAGTGCAAATGTTGCCATATCTGTAATGTTCCATACTTTAGAAAAAGTGTGCTGCACTCAACAGATACACAGGGGTACATTCACAATACCCTAGATTTATGGAGGAAGATGGATAGAACTAACTATCTTTTGCAAACTGTCAACATTTGGGTATGGTTTATGGAACTAGTGAGTAGCACGGACAGCAGACGCTACATTTCATAGCTAAACAAGTAGAGTTATGTGCAGCTCAAAAGTTGGACCAGAGATTTCAGGACACTGGCATGTCAGTTCAGAAAAAGAGATGGATGGATCAAAAGAGAAGGATGGATCAAAAGTTGGAGGGATGAGGGGCCAGCTCGGTGGCGCAGCGGTTAAGTTCGCACGTTCTGCTTCAGCGTCCCAGGGTTCGCTGGTTCGGATCCCGGGTGCAGACATGGCACCGCTTGGCAAGCTATGCTGTGGTAGGCGTCCCACATATAAAGTAGAGGATGATGGGCATGGATGTTAGCTCAGGGCCAGTCTTCCTCAGCAAAAAGAGGAGGATTGGCAGCAGTTAGCTTAGGGCTAATCTTCTTCAAAAACAAAAATAGTTGGGGAGATGAGGTTTTGAAGAATCAGAAGTGAGAAATGAATTGGAAAACTGTTTTGGCTAAAGATTGTAAAGGAGAAGGATCAATAATTACTTCTCATTGTTGAAAATCCTGTTAATGTAAGTATAGACAAAATTGTGACGTGACACTTCTTGGAGATGAATCTTACTCTTAACCCAAAGTGATGAGAACAAAGGCAATGCAGGAGGCTGAAGGGAGGGCTAAGTGGAAACAAATGAGCCTTTCTATATCCTTTAAATAACCTATTGTGTTTGGAGACAGACGATAGGGGTTTGAATTTACTTCCCAATCAATTTTCTGCATAGCAGCCAAAATGCATCTCTAAAAACTCAATTCTGATCATGTCCCTAACCTAGTTAGAGTTGTTCAGTAGCTTCTCATTGTTCTAAAAATCCCCCATCCATAACATATCTACACATAGAAGACCTATGTCCAGGCTCTCCTCGGACAGTCTCCTGGGCACAAGTTTGCGCCTCTTATCCTCGTGTGATTTTTGAAAGCACCACCTTCACGCACACATGCATCCAGTTTGGACACTTCCTGTCGAGGCTGCACCATCAGCCTCCCCTCATGGCCTCTTCTGTCTATCACTGCTGTCCAGCTTCACACTGTGGCAGAACCTGCTGGTCGTCTCCGTTTGTGTTCTCTTCTTTCTCTGAGTAACAGATCGCCCCAGTTGTTAGCTGGGCCCATGACCTCATACAGTAAAGACTGTTTCTACTCCCTAGCAACCACTGATTAAGTGCTAGGCAAAAGGATGTGCGCAAAAGTTATCGTGCACGTTCCAGAGAAAGTCCTTAGAAGGAGGAAGCATGCCTGTCTTCTTCCCTCTTTCTTCCCCTGCTGCTTGGCACTCGGATGTGAAAATGAGCCTTCTTGGACCATAGAGCTGAGATGATGAGGCAACTGGGAACGACCAAATGGAGCAGGGCCACCTACCAACCCCAGGTCAGCCACCTATGAACAGTTAGATAAGTGAAAATAAATGTCCATTTAGTTTAAGTAGCTTTTATTTTGGATTCCTTTTATATACAGCTATACATACAGCATATCCAAATAAAACAGAACTTGGGGGCCGGCCCAGTGGCACAGCGGTTAAGTTCGCATGTTCTGCTTTGGTGGCCTGGGCTTCGCCGGTTCGGATCCTGGGTGTGGATCTACGCATCGCTTATCAAGCCATGCTGTGGTAGGTGTTTCACATATAAAATAGAGGAGGATGGGCACGGATGTTAGCTCAGGGCCAGTCTTCCTCAGCAAAAAGAGGAGGATTGGCAGCAGATGTTAGCTCAGAGCTAATCTTCCTCAAAAGAAAAAAAAAGATTACAAAAAACCCCCGAAAAAAACAGAACTTGGAACTAGAAGTTTCTAAAATATGTGCATTGGCTTTGTGTGGAAGGGAGTTTCGAGAACTCAGAAATTGTAGGCTGGAGGGTCAGTGACTCTTTTCATGGATGGGAAAGGCCTGGTAAAGTCATCTCCTGCAACAAGCTGGGAGTCAGATCACATACTGATCAAGGCTTAGCTCTCGGGGGAAATGGCTGGGGAAACTGAGAATTCTGATTGGTACTACTGGCTGCTTCTTGCTGCCTTGGGCTGAGGTCTAAAACAGAGAGAGATGAACTCAGGCTATGGGTCGTCAGGTGGCGAGCAGTGTTGGAGGCGGATTTTGTCCTGCAAGGCGCAGGGCTCAATGTCTGCAGTGCAAAATCTGGTTGATTGAGAGACTGAGCTAAAAGGCCAGCTGTTCTGTGCCCCTAGATGAAGCTACAGGCTTAGGAAGAAATAAGATTGTGATCCAAACTTTTTTACAGGAACCTCCTGTTATTTTTATTTATTTATTTTTTCACCAGACAATGAGAGAGAGAAAAAAAAAGAAGAGAGAGGTAAAAGAAGAAGAAGAAAGAAGAAGAGACAAGAAGAGAGCACAAATGCCAGTCCAGTGTCACACACTAGATGGAGAGGGCATAGCCTCCCTCTCAAGCCTATTGTTTCAGAAGGTCTCAAATTGCTGTCATTAAGTTGAGAGAAGGAGGAGCGGTTAGAACACAGGCGAGTAAGTTTGGTCTTTTAACCAAAGTCTTGAGGTTTAGAAACTATTGGTAATTGGCTGAGGTTACTTGCACACAGCACTGACCAGAAGCAAATAGACCAGGAAACGACTGGGTTTTTGAGGTAACTATATTGCGAAAGAAGTCAGATGTTTGACTTGCCAAAACCTGTGACCACTCAAGCCAAAGAGGCTCCTGGGCCCCGAAATGGCACTGGCAGGGAGGGAGCTGTGAAAGTCCAACGGCTGCCATGAAGGACATATCACCAACACTCATCTCGTGTTGCCATGGAAGAGAAAGGACGAGCTGTGGAGGGCAGAGCCCGGGCACAGCACCCAGGGCGCTCCTCCCAGAGAACGGGATTGGGCTGCCGGAGGGACACACACACTTTACTCCACGGGAAGGGCGGGTCGTTTGTACATTTTTTATGAATGAGTGACTATCGTAAATTTCCCATCTTTCTCTTTTCAAATTCGGAGGAAGGGGTGGTGTTCTTACGGTTACTCTGTGTGTCAGTCTGCTAGGGCTGCCTGAAAATGGCTTAACCAACAGATTTATTGCCTCGCAGTTCTGGAGACCCGGAGTCCGAGATCAAGCTGTCAGCAGCGTTGGTCCCTCCTGAGCACCCCGAGCGAAGGACCTGTTCCAGGCCCCTCCCCTAGCTTTTGTGGTTTTCTGGCGATCTGTGCTGTTCCTTGGCTTGTGGACTCATCTTTCCAGCTCTGCCTTCATGTTCACGTGGCTTTCACCTTGTTCGTGTGTGTGTCTGTGTCGTGTCCAAATGTCTCCATTTTATAAGGATATCAGTCATATTGGATTAGAGCCACGCTAAGCCAGCATGACCTCATTTTAACTAATTACATCTGCATCATCCCTATTTCCAAATAAGGTCACATCCTGAGGTACTGAGGGTTAGGACTTCAGCATATGAGTTTTGGGGAGACGCAATTCACCCCACATGACTCTGCTCCTTTTCCTCCATTGTATAAGGGATGCTTCAAGGATAGATAATTTGTCTTTTAGTTCTTGGGTGACCAGAAATGGAGTTCCACATCTCAACATGCTGGAGGGAACTTAGCGCCGCTGAGAGATTCTGGGCTTCGAACTGGATGTAGCATCCAGATAAGGCTTGGGGCAGTGGAGGATGCACAGCTCTTCGTGTGGTCAAAGGAACAGACTGTAGCAGAGATTCTTATTATGTTCTCAGAAGAACAGAATCTCTATATTTTACCCAGACACATGGCTGCCCAGAATAAAGACCATCTTTCTAGCCTACCTTACAGCTAGATGTGACTATGTACCTAAATTCCGGCCAGTGTGCAATTTCTAGGTCATGTCTTGAAAGGGAGAGGGTGGGTCTTTCTTTCTTCTCTCACCCCGTTCCCCAATCCTGAGGCTTAGGATGCAGATGTGGGGCTGGCTGTCGTGATTCTGAGAACAAGGGCAACACCCTAGCAAGGGGGGAACAGGACAGGAGCAGCCCAGCTCCTTGCACGTGGGCACCACCATCACAGCAGCCCTGGACTGCTCAACATGTCGTGTTCCAAGAGAGGGAACTAATTTCCGTGCTGCCCAGAGCCAAGTGTACAGTTGTATAAAAACAGTGATGCTCCCTTAGTTCCTTACAAAGCTAAGTTTCTTCTCACCTTGGAGCCTTTGCACAGACTGCGCCTTTTCCTCTGCCTCCCTGACATCCCTTTCCCCGACTCCCCCAAATTTCATTCAAATATCGCTTCTCAGAGAAACCTTTCCATTACTCTCCAGGCTAGTTCAAGCCTCTGTCTTATGCACTCTTGTAACAGCCTATACCTCTCCTTTATGGCACATAAATCGATTATGACTTAAAGAAGTGGAATTGTCAGTGGGATTATTTGAGTAATAGCTGTCTCTATGACCATATTGTAAGCTCCCAGAAGGAGGGCAGTGTATGACTTGTCCAGTGGACAGGGTCTATGGTTTCACCAATGATCCCTGCTACCTAGGACTCAGATTCCTGTGGAATCCCCCTCCTTGAGTGTGGGCTGAACTTCTTGACTAGCTCTAACAGAATATGGTAGAAGGAATCAGAGGTCATGGAAAGGCTGTGGCATCCATCTGGGGAGCTCTCTCTTGGATCACTCCTTCTGGAGGAAGCCGACCGCCATGTTATGAGGCAGCCCTGTGAGAACGGCCCACAGGAGTGAGCGGGGCCTTCAGGTCCCTTTGTGATTTGCGATGTCACAGCCTCAGGGGACAGCTGGACTGCAGCCTTGCGAGGTTTTGAGCCAGAGGCACTGAGGTGAGCCATGCCTAGACTCCTGAGGTGCAGGAACTGTGGGAAAGTAAATGTTTCTTGTGAGAGCTGCTAAGTTTTAGGTGAATGATTATCCATCAAAAAGCAATACACTTGCTCACCACCATGTCCCCGGCACTTGTGCCGATGTTTGGCACAGAGGAGGCTGTCAACAAACACTAGGCGAACGCAGGATGTATAAATTAATGGAGTCCCTAATAGGGAGCTTGTGTAGAATGCTCAAGCTCTCTAAATCTTGAGCTCTTTGTTATTAAAACGAGTTATTCATCTTAAAATGAAGATTAAATAAAGTCTTCTGCATGGGAATGTCTTATGAACTGTAAGAGATGGCACAAATGTTGAATTTAGTTCATTATTTGTGTTTCCTATATGTTCTAGAAATGGTCTGGGGACCGATGGTTGTATTTCACGTGAAGGGCCACCTCGCTGTAGGCGCACACTCTATCATGCGGCATACTGTATTGCCCATGTGGTAATTTACTTTAAATACTTCACTATCAAGGGTGTGCTGTATGGTACGTATGCACATTTGCTTTAAATGAAAACCCTAGGAGTGGCTATTTAGCATTTAAAAGACCCTAATCAGAAGTCCACACCACAGGGGCGATTAGTTACAAAGTGGAGGGCTTTCCTCAAGAACCTACACTGCAGAGGCAAATGCTTCCAATTTCATTCTCTATATCTGCTCTCGAGGGTCTGCCAATTAGCACAATAGACATTAGAAATAAGTTTTCATTGGCTGTTTCTAATGAACAGCGTAGAAGTTTGTGGTTGAATTGAACAATCTGGGGAATCTCCCTCACCCTTATGTCAATAAGGATCTGGAGTGGTTTGGGCCCCAGGCCCCTCAAAAGGAGGACTCTGTCCACTGAGCTGCCTCAGAGGACAGTGGGGCTGCCACGAACACTACGTGTCGGCCGCAAAGTGAATCTCTCAGAGTTGAGGACAGAGAGTAGGGACTTCCTAACCTTATCAGAATGGGCCTGTATGACTGTTTTCATCCTGTGTTTTAATAAATGTTTGCATGTCATAATTTTGCCTGAGACTTGCTTTCTGTGTAACAAAGTGTTGTGGGACAGGAGACAAATAGCCTTTGTCTACATTCAATCACTGGACACTGCTCTAACTCACCCAAAGGACCTGGCATTGTGGGACCACTGAATTGTCTTAGGTTGGTTCACAACAATGAGCATCGACTTGGCCTGCCTGAACTGCAGGTGTCGCCTCGGCCGCACAGTCTGCTACCTGAAGCAGGGTACTCTGTCAAAACTTGTAGAGACTAATACCATTTGGAAAATGAATGAATTATTATTTAATTAAGCCCACTCGCCCTGGGTCTCCTCAGATGCTGAATCCTGGCGGGAATTTATTTGCTAGAAATAACTCAGATTTCCACGGCTTTTGCCTCTGCCTTTATGCAAGACCTTAGCTTGCTGCAAATCGTCCCCCTTGGCCCACTGACCTCCTGGGTGACCCTGCCACTCAGTCACGCCCACCACACACCTCACATCTACTGGCCGTGGGGCCGTGTCTGCTGCTCCCTGTGGGCACCTCCCCAGGCCTGAGGGATTCAGGGCTCCTCAGAGGTTGGCAAGCTCTCTCTCTCCCCAATTCTGTGTCACCCTGTCACCAGAGGCCTGAACCAGCACTGTTTCCACCACGTCTCAGGGAGTCTCTCCCAGTGTGTAGCTCGTGCCAATAGCAAAACTCCTGTCAGGTGTTAGCACTCGTCCTGGGTGGGAGAAAGGGCAGGAGAGGGACATGTCCCCCCCACACCCCACCCTGTTCTCCAGACTTTACGCTACAATCCTCTCCCTCCTCCTTCAGCTGCAGCTATATCCACGTCCACGCGCAGCTTGCTTCTGGTTCAGCCTGTCTTCCCTCCCATCGCCTCATGCATCCAGAGGTACTTGAGCCCTCGTCAGGGACACAGCCCGGGCTCAGCTGGGCCTCTGCTCTTTAATTAATGTGATTTGACAGACAATACTTTTAAAAACATCAGGAGGGTCCTTGGTTATGCAAAGATAGAGAATTTTTGCCCTAGTTTTTCCTCATAAAAAAGGAGTTTTACTCCTCAGTTGCTTCTCCTTTTAACTTTCACAATATAGGCTTCTGAAACTTGGGAAGAAATGATCAGCTGCTATTATAAATCAACCCAGCAGAGGACGAGGACACGGAGTAAAGGAAGTTTCCTTGGAAATGCAAATAACATACAGAAAAGCGGTGCTACAATTTGACATCAATAATTAGCCCTCTGTTAAGTTAACAAGTGGATTAATACCATTTATAAGTATGAACCCAAGAATGTGCTGGGAAACAGCCTCTCCAAGACGTATTGGGACAGAGCCGTAATAACAGATTAACAAATTCTGGCCAACAGACCAGATACTCTGTTGTTTGACAAACTTAATAAAACAGAGACGCTTACTGATATTGCTTTCCTACTAAATAGAAATATCCCAAGAGCATATGCCGAGAGGATAAATAAGTATGTGGCTTTGACAAAAGAGTTGGAATGAAAGCAGAATGTGAGGGACAATAGAAAATCTAGCTAGCATTTCTGTACCACATATGGGTTTCCTAGCTTAAAACACCAGACGTTCACTGTAAATAAGACTCCATTCAAAGAGGTTCCATATATATGTATGTGTCTATACATATCCATGTATGTATATATATGTATGTGTGTGTATATATATATAGGTGTTTTTCTCCATTTTAATGATGGATAATCAAAACGTGCTTAGCTTCTGTTTATTTTTGAAGTACATAAAGCCCTATTAATCCAAACAACAAGAATAAAATAATGTTGTGACAATGTATCAGGCTATGCGCTTAGGATCCATGTGTATGTATGTTTTCTGTGTGTATATTATACTTCAATTAAAAGTTTTAAACAAAGCCAACACTGAAGATCACAGCTTTCACTTAGGTCTGGGTAAATCAACATAATTCACATGTAATTTTATAACGCCGTCCTTCCGGGACTCCATCCTGCGGCAGAGCTCCTGACTGTTTAACTCCTGGACCAAGAGACTATTTCCGGGCTGGCAGCCTAAATGTTCTGAGGGTGCATGCTTTCCAAGCTCTAGTGGGCATGGAGAAAAGTGACAGTGACATTAACAGCAGCAGGAGACTCCATCCTTTAAAAAACCCAACAAGTCCACTGATGCTCTGCTTGTCACAGAGTCACAAAGCTCTACCTCCGGCCTGTGCGAACAAGGCTGAATAAGGCCCTATTGGAATTGCATAGCATCTGGGTTGTTCAAATTCCTTTGGAAGGCTACTCATTAAGCTCCACTACGTTTTTCCTCTTCAATTTAGGTAAATGAAATAAAACCATGAATCTTGGGGGTAATAATTCAAGTATTAAAATTTATTGGGTGAAAAAAGGCTGAAGATGAGTAATGCTTGAACACATTCCAGAATCTTCTGTCCAAAGAAAATCCAGACTAGTCTGCAAGGTGATGGTGGCATTGACACAGTGAATGTCACACGCCTGAGAATCAGCAGAGACGCTGACATCATTGCATTTCTGTCCTGTGGAGCAGCAGGACGATTCTTCACTGCAGCGTGGACTCACTCGGGCTGGTAATGATCATCTTCAGCACACTGGGTGGGCCCCACATTTATGCCCAATCCTGTCATATTGTAGATATGACCCCGGTCACAGTTCGGTGTTCAGGCCTGGAGTGCCTTTACACCAAAATTAAATCGGATAAGATAAGATAAAATAATAAAAGAAATAAAATACGCATCTTGTCTTCTTCTCAAATCCTAAAGAATGGGGAGAAACATGATCCTTCGGAATCAGGAGAGGAAGAGGAAGAGTCGTCAAGCTGCCAAGTACTTGATTTGAGCAGAGGATCCCTCTCCACTGACTAGTGAGCCCTGTGGGCCACCCACACCAGACGGTTTTTTAAGTCATTCTTTTAAACGGCACTCAATGGCTTTGGAGTGGGAATACAAAGACTGATCAAGAGTGGATGCAGGGCCAGCCTCCCACGAGACAGAGTGGTCAGGGACACACGTGGGGAGATCTGAGCTCTGGGAAAGGTTTCCCAGCCCCCGACCCTTTCCTTGGTTCAAAAAGCACACTTTGACCAGCTTCAGCACGCTATGTCCCCTGCCCTGTGCTTGTCCTGCCAACCTGAGCAAACTCGGTCCCTCCTTTGTGCAGTGAGGATGATCAAACACACCAGCCCAGCACCCTAGAAGGGACAGCTTCCACGGCAGGGCACATCCTGGGTGCTGGGGCTTAGGAGCTGAAGCTGAGGACATGCAGAGAGGACTCAGGAGCCTCCAGACTTGAGCAGTGGGCAGTGTGAACACCCCAAAGGCCTGAAAACAGGAGTTTCTCAATCACACGCACTCTTTCATTGATTGGTTTGCTTGCAGGGTGAAGACTTTACCCCTTAATCCTGAATGTACTAATATGACATTACAGCTTGTACTTATGTGTTACTTTAAACAAAGTCCTGTCTCTACTTTTCTGATACATTGATTACAGCGTCTTTCTTCCTCCCTCCCTGCCTTCCTTCCTTCCTTCCTACCCTCCTTTCTTTCTTCATTCCTTTCTTTGCCAAAAGTAGAAGAGACAATATGCACCAAGTGTAGGCCTGAGCACTTTGCTTGTCTGGGCCCCTGACGAGGTTGGGTTTCCTGAATCACTTGTCATACATCCAAGCTTGGAGTGGTGCCTCTCTCTGTAGTTGTCTTCTCCCTTCTCTTCCACTTTTTCCCCTCCATTCCTCCTCACTTTTTGTTTTTAATCTGGCTTGAAACACTTGGGGAGAGGTTGGGGTTTCCAAGTCACCATAAGCCGGCCACGAACCTGCTGGGAAAGGCTCTTCCCACAGCTTTCAGGACTCAGTTAGTCCTGATTCTCATCGCAGTGGCTCAGCTTCCCCATCCACTCTGTCCCCACCCTGATTATCATACCCCCCGGGCAGCGGCTGCCACCTTGCAGGCTGTCACAGGCAGCAGCTCCCTTTCACCGCATCCGTTGCAATTTTTTATGACTGTGAGTGACCAAGCAGCACCTTTTAAACATGTACAGTTGTATTCTTTCTTAAAGTCAACTGGATCCCATTTTCAAACAAACAATTTACTAAACTCTGAATAAACTCAAAACCATCCGTCCATCTGGAGAGCTTTACTCCCTCCCTCAGGTACAACAGTAGTAACATTTTGGGAATCCTGACTGCGTCTTTGTCAGTCTACTAAGCACTTTCCTGTCGCCATAGTTGATAAATAATCTCTCATTTAATTCTGACAGCAGTCCTATGAGGCAGGCACTATAATTTTAAAGGTGAATGAAATAAGACCCGGAAAGTTTAAGTGACTTACCCACCTTGTCACATGGCTGTGGGTGGAGGAGGGAGCATATAAGGCAAGGACCCACTGAGCAGAGGGGAAGGGCACTCTGAATGTATTTTCTGTTCCTCCCACTGAATTCATACAATAAAGAAGAGACTACGTGTAGATATTTTGCTCTTCTAAGTCTTAGGGAAGGCAGAGAGACCTAGAGCAGTCACCATTGCCCAACCTTGACCTTGACTTAACCCCTGAAGACAGCAGAGCAGCCCAAGGAAGACGAGAGTTTCAACTCCATAAAGAGCCTCCAAGCCTCTCAATTATACCACATTTTTTGGCGTTTAATTCATTATAAGGACCATCATATTTTCCTCTGATACTTTATTATTACCAAAACCAAGTTTTTTGTTGCTAATAATGTTATTTTTAGACTATCCATACAATAACAAAAATTAATTGTGAAAAATTCAGTCAAGCACTTGGTTGGACCTTTTTTTCTTGTTTACATAATGTCAACTAAAGTCAAATCTAATTTTTACAGAACAAGTTGGGCCCAAGTTCTTCCATAAAAATAGATTTTCAGGGAAAATGGGAAATTGACAATTTCCCTAAGAATTTTATACGAAGTACTCTCTTCTATTTGAATAATGACATGAGATTAAGCACTCCTGTATTCTTTCTTTTTCCCTTTATTAATGAATTAGAATACACAATTGATTTAAAATTAAATAAAATTCTCATAAGCATCATTCATGTCTTCATTACCAGTCACTTGTGCTTTGTAAAACTGGATTTCCATTTAAGTAGTTTCATGTCAAAATGGGAGTTGACTGTGGCTGCTGGGGGCCCAGCTGGGAAGCAGCTTGACCTGGCCCAGCCTGTGGCCAGGGCAACCAGTGCAGGTGGTGGCCACAGGGAAGCCTGCTCGGGCAGCTGCAACGGGGAGCAGCCAGTCAGTAGCAGTGGCTGAAGGCAAGCACAGATACGGAGGGTCATGGCCGGCTGGATGAGGGAGACGGTCAGCCACTCAGGTGACTCCTAGATCAAGGGCTCCTGGCTGATTTCACCTCATGACACCAGCTTCTCACATTGTCTCACAGAGCACTCAGCTGATCTCCCTTTTATATTCCAGCCTAATGTCTGTGGGTCATCTCCTGAACATCTTCTGGGCTCCCATCCAGATTCTCAGAGGATCTTTGGGTCAGCTGGGACCATGGACACAGTTTTCCCCTCATCAGGCAATTTGGGCATTGTTTCTCAGGTGGAAGCAGGGGCCTGGCTCAAACTAGGGCTCTGGGCTAACCATTTTAAAGGATTTTTGCCACGTGATTTACTAGTTGTACTGAAAATGTGAGAAGACAGTGTTGTACGATTAATTCTTTCTTTTCTAATTCTGATGCTGTTTTCAAAAAGTGACAGATTTCAGAATAACTAAATAATTTCCAGTGTCACTTTTTTCCTCCTAATATTAGTATCATATGTGAAACCTGGTAGTTCGAGACTTTTCATCACCCATCTGGTTCTGTAGGAATCTTTAAAAAAGTGTAAATACTTAAAAAAGAAAGAGAAAAGAATCTTTTAAAGGATATACTTATGGCCATTTTACGAAAGTTTTTCTAGTGTTATCCGCAGGCCATAATGACCTAAGCATCGTTATCTAGTCTTAAAAACCTAGGAAATAAGTTAAATATTTTAGCATAATTGATGTCCCCATGCATTGCTTACATTAAGGATTGATTCTTTCATTCTTTGCTGTAAACCTTCAGAAAATCTCTAGTGAAACCACATTTAAAGTATATTTAAGTAAACCTGGGAGGTTACACTGCTGGGAGAAAGGGAAATCCTCACCTTATTTGATTTAGAGCCCATCTTAGCTTCCACTCTGATTGCGCACCACTATCAGTTCATAGAGGATCCTGTCATCACAGTGGACCCAGGTCATCACTGGGGACAGCTGTTCCAGACAGAGACTCCTTTGCTGCTCCTTTCTCTCCAGACAGAGAGATCACATCCTTGTGAAAGGTCGCTCTAGCCTCTCTTCTGCAATTCTGTACTTTTTTACTGTTAAAGACTGGTTGTACCCTTTCTTCTGATTCAGAGCCATGTTCTGAATGAGCACACTAATTCCACGGGGAGTTTTACCAGCTACGATTGGGCTTTAGGTATTTTTACAAAATTATCAAATTTTGCCATATTATAAACCTGTATGACGATATGAGTTCTGAATCCTGTCTTCTTTTCCTTCTCTATGTCAACTTCACTTCTAGAGACGTTCTTGTTCTCAAGTGTATTCACCAGTGACAGCCCTGGATGGTGAAACATCTACCAGTAACCACCCACCTATGTGGGTACTCATGCAGATTGCTGCAAAGATCCTGAATAGACTGCTAGTGAATAGAAACGGCAGTGTATATATAAAAAAAGACTAAATGGAGTTCACGCCAGAATGCAATAATAGTTTAATATTAAGAAATCTATTAATATAATTCATTACTTTAGTAAATTAATCACCAATTATTCATTGATCTGAATAAACACTAAAACATGTCTGACAAATAATACTCAATCCTGATTTTTTTTAAAAAACCTTCCTACAATAGGCCTAGATCCATACTTCCTTAACCTGATAAAACTACACACACACACACATTCATTCCAGCATTATTATCATGCGATCATGTTTTGCATGTAGAACCCTATAAGAGAAGCGTTTCTATTAAAGTCAACAGCAGGTCAAGGGTCCCTGTTACCACCACCATTATATCAAATTGTTCCAGAAGTGCTTTGTCACAGGAATTAAAATAACACCCTAAGAGGCATAAATAGGGGAAGGAAGGAGGTAACGTTTATTATTTCAGATGATGCACCGTGTTGTACACCTGGGAAATCCCATGAGAATTAAATAGAATCTTATTTAAAAGCAAGAGAAATAGGTGCCCACTTACTTTACAAAAAGAAAAAAAATCAACTAATAGCTTTTTACCATAAAACACAAGACAAAGGATAAAGAGGTGAGACAAAACTATTTATTTGTTGGGACACACTGGGACACAGCTACCATCAGACAGAGTCCTCATTCTCCAATAACTTGCCTTGAAATTAGAGGAGATAAACAATACATAAACAGACTAACACATAAGTAGACAGATAAGACTTCTCAGGCAGTGGTAAGTGCTGGGAAGGAATTCAGGAGAATAAGGTAATTGGATAACGGAATCAGACAGGCCGAGGGCAGGTTGTTGGCCGCGTCCTACATCATACGTGGTGGCCTGGGCAGGCCTCTCCTAGGAGATGAAACAGGAGCTGAGACACGAAGGATGAGAAGAAGCCACTATGCAAAGAGCTACCGGAAGGAAAGAAGGAAGGAAGCGCAAGAGGGGAAAAGGGGAGGAGCTGCAGGAAGGGAGTTTGGCGTGTGGAGAGCTGCGGCGAGCCAGCGCAGCTGCAGGCGGGGCTGGGCAGAGGCCCGGGGCGGGCGCTTTCAGGAGACCGAGCTTGTTGGAAGAGCAAAAGGATGCCATGCAGAAGCCTTAGGGTGGGGCGCGCCGGTATGACTTAATGTACCCGTGAAAAAGTTAACTCTGGCAGAAAGGAAGAGAATGGATGGTAGGAAATACGGGTGCAAACAGACTAATCTTCGACCTAGGTGAGAGGAGATGGCGGTGGGGCGGGACAGGGACCACGTTAGGTTTGACATACATTTCAGATGCGGGAAGAACTGCCAGTACTTGCTAACAGATTGATGTGGAGAATGGGTAGGAGGAGAAATCAGGGTGTAATTCAAAGATTCATTCACAATAGAAAACAAACACAAACATGAAGTGTCTAAAAATAAACTACACGAGGAGTGTCCAAAACCTATGTGAAGAAAACTATAAAAATCAGCTGAGGGATTATTGCGAAAAGGAAAGATCTGCATAATGGAGAAAGGACTTCCCTGTTACAGAAAAAAATGTGACAGTTTGGAGAGATCAGCCTCCCCAGGGCAATCCCAGCACATACTTTCTGTTTTTAACAGGACGAAATGATACTGAAGTTCATCTGGAGGAATAAGCATTTGTTTGGGAACAGCCAGGACAATTACAGAAGAAAAAGAAAAGAGCAATGACAGAAAACAGTCTCTCCCAGCCACAAAATGTAAAAGCTACAACCATGAAAACAGGGAGAGTCTGTCCAGGTACAGAAAGGGACAAGCAGATTAAAGGATCAAACGGACAATCAAGAAATAGACTCACATATGTTTGGCATATTCTGTATCATAGATGTGGCATAGCCACGCAGGAAAGTTGGCTTATTAAATAGTTGATTAGCCCCTTGGACCAATAAAGCTGGATCACTGTTTTACTCCTCACCAGGATGAATTCAAATGGAACAAAGATAAAAAGGGAAAAAATGAATGTTTTTGTAATCTTGGGGTGAGGAGGACCTTCCTATGCATAATACAATGTTTGGAACCATATGAGAAATGATTGCCAACTCAAACTACATTAATATAAAAAATAGTTTGTATGCCAAAGAAGCAGCAAGCAAACAAAACCCTCAAAGTTAAAACATAATTGAACTCATTCAGTTCTGTGGGTTTAAATCCTATTTATTTGCTCATGACTTTCAAAGGCTGTCTCCAGCCACGTATTTTCAGGTTGTTGTGGGTTGAACTGTGTCCCTCCAAGAGATATGTTCCAGTCCTAACCCCAGGAACCTGTGAATGTGACCATGTTTGGAAACAGGGTCTTGGCAGAAGTAATCAAGTTAGGATGAGGTCAGACTTGATTAGGATGGGCCCTAATTCAATGACTGGTGTCCTTATAAGAAGAAGGAAATTTAGACAGAGACACATGTGGAGGGAGACAGCCATGTGAAGGCAGAGGCAGAAATTGGAGTGATGAAGCTACCAGCTAAGGAATGCCAAGGATTGTTGGAAGCCACCAGAAGCCAGGAGAAAGACATGGAACAAATTCTTCCCCAGAACCTCAGGGGGCGCACGGCCCTGCCGACACCCTGATTTTGAACTTCTGGCCTCCAGAACTGTGAGAGAATAAATTTCTGTTGTTTTAAACCACGCAGTTTGTGGTAATTTGCAACAGCAGCCCTGGGAAACTAATATACACATTATTGTCTAATATTAAGGCATATTGAACTTAGCTTTGTTAAAACAAAACTCTTCTTCAGTTACATATTAATATATAAATAAATAAATACACTGAAATAACATGCATCAAACAGTAACAGTGGTTAACTCTGGAGAGTAAGAATAAAGAGGCCTTTCACTTTAGACATATTTGTATGGTCTATTTTATAGGCTGCATGTACTGCTTTTATAATACGATGAAATTTTCAAAGGCAGAAAATGTACAGTATAAGCCTGCCATAATGCCATGAGTGGAATGCAAAATTTCGATTGTGCGAAATGAAAGGTCATGTTCCTGGGAGATTAATAGACCAGGATGAGTATGAGCAGCTAGCCGGATAAGAGTTCCAGGTGTCCAGCTGCTCATTGCCAAGCCCATCTTGGTCCCAGTTGGGTCCTGTTGCTGTGATGGTGATTGTCTGTGCAGGTTAAATATCCACGGGGTTGATTCTAAGGTCTTGGGGCTGGCCAGGATTCCTGGGATAATGGCTCCATTCCTGGAATCTCCTAGTCGGTTGGCGCTTGCTTTGCAGGTCCAGCTGGGGACACTGGGCCCGAGGAATTCAGCGGACGCAGAGACCCAGCCTTCTTCTCTCTCCTTCCCAAACTGCCTTGCTTGCTGTTGCCCATCTGCTTGGCTCCCCAATGCCTCCATGCCCCTCTCACACTACGGTGCTGCCGCCTTGAAAGCTCTAGCCCACCCGCCTTGGGAACTTGGATGACGTGGTGGCCGTCATCCAATCCATGGAGGGCAGGAATAGAAGAAAAAGGTGGGGGAACGGAGAACTCAGTTCTCTCTCTGCCTGACAGCTTGAACTGGGGCATCAGTCTCCTCCTGCCCTAGGCCTGGGACTTACACCACTGGCTTCCTTGATTCTCAGGCCTTCGGACGTGGAGTGGAACTTCACCACTGGCTCTCCCGTGGATCTAGCTTGCAGATGGCAGATGGTGGGACTTCTTGGCCTTCGTAATTGCATGAGCCAACTCCTTATAAGAAATATATATATACATCCCATTGGTTCTGTTTCTCTGAAGAACCCTGACTAACACACCAGTATTACCTCCGAGGCCAAATCTTCCCTAAGACTGTCAGTCATTCTAACCTTCCTCAGCCTTTCCATGTTGTCCTTGAGTAAGAGGGACCCAGAAATACTGGTTCTGCCATTCACCAGGCCAACTCGAGTATCTGAGCAAAATCAGAACCACCAAATCATCCTAGGGTAGCTGACCTAGGAGCAAGGCAAAGAAGGGAACCCACAGAGCCTCCCACAGACAACTTTCTGACAGAGAGGTTATAGAAAGGAGAGGCTGAATTTATTAACTGTCTCCTTGGCCTGCTGCTGCCTCTCTTCCTTTGGACTCACCAGACGTTGTTTAGGCACCAGACACATATGCACGCTGCCATTTGCGTGTCTGTGTTAAAGTTGACTTAATTAGGAGAGTTTACATCAAATAAATGCTTAAATGAATTCTCTTAGTGGTGTAACATTTTTGTCTACTGCCTATTGCTGTGCCTTGTGGCTGAAAAAGGACAGGACATAGGAGGTATGCAGCCGCTATGAAGTCATGTTTACACGCATTGAAGTGCGGTAGGGAAAGAAAATGGGACGGGGTGGAGTGAACCCCTGTAGGATAAATAGAGATAAATAATTCAGAGTCTCATTATAATAGAGGCATACGTGCCGGTGCTCGGGAGCACCCTGCCTTTGTGCGAATTGGTATGCGGTGGCTGTTCAGAAGCCATAGCATGTAATCTAGCATTAATATTAACATAAATCAGGGGCAGGAATTAGCAATATTTCCAAAGTCTTATAGGATAACTGAATTCACACTATATTGTTTAGTCCTCCTGGGCATTTTAGTAATCGTGTAATAGAAATGTTGAGGTAGTTGAGATATTCTTTATATTACTCTATGAAAGGATCTTTAACACAATGTCTTTAGTAGACTGTTTTGATAGAATGCATTGAACAAAAAGAAATATGCCTATTTTGGTAATATGGGTATGTTTCATTAGCTCAGCCTGCAGCAATATGACATTACATTCTAAAAGGAATACAATTAATAACAATGAGAGATTTTTAGCTTTCAGAGCGTAGCTGGAGGAACGGAGCGCCGTGTCAGGGCAATTAAGCGGAGGCCTCACATTACCTTTGTCTGCACACCCCTAACATCACCCTGTCTCAATGTGTTGAATAGTTATTTCTTTAGTGTAGAATTTGTAATTTATTTTGATGTTTCCTATAATTCAGAGCACCGATATAAAAAATGATTTTTTTCTTTCTTTTTTTTTTTCAGGTAAGAAAAAAATCTTTTTAAATAACCAGCTAGCAGAAATTAATACTTCTTTGGATTGGCATAGCTTCCATTTTTCTCTAAGTGAATAGTGACTGTGAGGGAGACGCACACAGTAAGTGTTGTGGACTTACCCAGATGGAACTGTCCTATTGGGACAACAGAAAAGTATAAAAAGACCTCAGAAGCATGTCTAGTCCGTGCCTTATGTAATAGCAATCCAGGGGAAAAAGTTGTACTTTGAGACTATTAAAATAATCAGCCTGGATATTATTTTATTCAGTGTTAACCTTTGTGTTTTATGTTAAATGACAGTGAAGGTTCTGGAACACGGTGATTCCCCAGAGTCTCGGTAGCCGAGATTTCTTTTATCTCCAAAGAGGTTTCATTTCACTCTGCCATGCTAAAACTGCTGTTGGCTCCCTTCACTGGTCAGTTTTAACAGGCATAGCAAAAGATAAAATGGTTTGAAACATGAAAACTCTGGTTTTTAGAAACAGATGACGAAGAGGCCGGTGTAAAATCCCATTTCCGTGTGTCCTCTCTGCTTCAAGCTTCTGGAGTCACGGTTCTGTGTGAGCAACGGGGAGGCTGCAGGTAATAGGTGGGGAGGAGAGGGTGGGAGGAGAGGAAGAGAGAGGTCCCCGCAAATCATTCCTGCTGCCCCAAATTTATCCTGATGGACTTTTCTTGGCGAGCATCAACAGTCTGTAAGCAGGTGTCTAGAAATGCTGCTGCTGAGTCTAAGCCTTGGGGGGATTAATACGCAACTCCATTTCCACTCATAAGTAACGTATTAAAATTTTGTAGCTAATAAATTCTTAATCTGAGAGGCTCCAGGTTATTTCTTACTTACACAGTGACTTGGTTAATGTAACACCAACCTGGCCATCGTTCCGGCTGCCTGCTATTTTCTGCGCTGTTTTCCCAAGGCTTCCGAACGCAGTCGGCCGGACTGCCAACTCCCTCTTCCTGTGACCAACTGCTTAGTTCCTGCATATATGCAGAAGCACACACCTCTTCAGACAATTAAATCACACCAAACTGCTCAGGGACTGGAAAGCTGCGAGGGTTATGTGAGCAGCCCCCTCCCCTGCTAAGTATTATTGACAAATCCATCAAGGGCAGTGATGCATCGGTTTCCACCTTACCTAGAAGGACACTAGGGCAACGGTGACATGCTGTCACCGTGGTAACTGCGGCTGAAGTGAACAGTCTGTTAGGATAGGTGACCTCTGTTGGCAGTGCGCCTAGAGATGTAGCACTCGCCTGGCTGCCATGTCATGGGGACCCCAAGGAGCGGCCCAGTGCCCTCAAATTGATTCATTAGGCCCTAAACGTATCGATTGCTCCAATTTGCAGGAATTTATTATATTGATATTGGACTGATTAACATTTTGTGCCAGACTGGTTCGATATGTGCTTGTAACAGCTTTTAATGATTAATTGACTTTTATGATTCCATCTCAGGGCTGTCAGTGAGCTGTGAACTGTGGGCAGGCTCGCTTCTGGGCTGTCTCTCAAGTGGCACAGGGCAGTGATTGAATACCTAGGAAATTAGTGTCCTTGCTGTCTCATTTTATGAAAGATAAATGCTATGACATTTAATGCAGGCCTTAATTTAGAACAGAACTAAGCAGATCATTTTGCAATTTAATCATAAACAGGTAAATATCAAAACTTGTTTAACATTTTACAAGTTAAGCACACAGAAAACAGAGGCAGAGTGGAGGAGGCAGCAGGGGAGCCGGCAAAAGGGAAAATAAAATAATATGGGCTGCGAGGACGCAGCATTTTAATAATCACGTAATTTATTAGGGCCAACATCCGAGCCCATTTTGCAGCCCCGAATATACTGCTCTCATTCAATCAGTGGTGAGCCCAGGGTGTGCCGTTTGGCACAAGCTGAAAAGTTAGCATTTACCTTCCCGGCCGCAGGCAGCCCTGCAATATTGCCTGGTGAGTCGAGGAAAATACATTGACTGATTTGCCCCAAAAGTAAATAGCAGAAGAAGGGAAGGGCTCTGGTTTAATACGTGCCCCTGACATGTAATAAGGGGAATATCACACTCAGCATGGTTTATGTGTTACCTAAAACAACCATAAACATTATGAAAAGACAGCCCGAGAAGATGGGGTTTTATTGTGCTCTCTAACAACAGAGAGAGAGGAGCAGGCAGGCTGGGGGCTGCCAGCTCACACCTTCTCGCATTCATATTTAAAGCATATTTCCTTCCTTTCATTTTAATTAAAAGACTTAAGTTAGGGAGAAACTGTCTAAACATCATGTCAAATTATTCATGTTTGTACATATAAGGAATAAAATGAAATGGTTCTCCTGCGCACGCTTCTTCTTTCTTCTTTACCCACTTCACATTTTGCTATCAAGTTGTGCGGAAAGTAAGGACACCTTTATTTGATGCGCAGTTGTCAGTTGCTAATGTGTAACCTAACATATGCAGTATACATATTTTATGGCCCTAGTCTGAGATAGGCTCAAACCAGAACAGTTTTATTTCATCCAGCCCTCCGCTGGTGACAAGAATAGGGGTCACCGAGTCAGGTACCATAAGGACGCCAGAAACTCCATCTTGCCGCTCTGCTCCTTCCTGACAAAGGCCTAGGCTGCCCTCTTGCTCAGCTGCAGACAAACCTCCTAACATCATTTCCACTTGTGTGCCGACTAATGGCTTTGTTTTTCTGATTCTCTCATCTAATGGAAAGCAGAGCTTAATTGGGCTTCTTGATACGTGTGTATCGACATATACTCAGCATACGGGCAATCTTTGAATCTAGGCATTTCACCTGCGTGGTCTGGAGCACCTTCGCCTCGCTGTCCGTCCCAAGTCCTGAGCCTTGCTTGACACCGGTTGCTGTCGGCTCTGCGTGGCTTCATGAACCCCTGTTCAGCGCAAAAAGTGTAGACAGGGCGAGGGCATCGGAAACCCTCCGAATGCCTCTCTCCCATGTAGAAGTCGAGACAGCAGAAACATAACTGCCTTTGTTGTATCACAATCTCGAACAGCAAAAGACGTTTCAACGTCTGCCCTGCCTTTGATTGGCTTCACGTCTTCTCTCTTTTTGGCTACTGTTTATTATTCTGCATTATATTCATTACCGAGAAATCTTTTCTAAGCCAATATTTTTACATGCTGAAGGATGACTTGGACGCAGGGTATTCAGTCTGATCCAGCCCCACAGAAACCCGCAATAGACTATGACACACCACATATAGATAAATTCTATAGACAGAGTTGTGTTTTATGCTTAAGGATCTGATTCTTTCCATTGTGCCAGAAATATCATATCCCCAGGCACAGAGCGGGGAATGGGTCTCTTTCCAGTTTCTCCCTTTTGTTGGAAAGGATGAGGGGAAGAATCTGGCGCCGTCCCGAAGCTCTGCTCTGGATTCACGCTGCTGTGAGGCAAGCGGAATTTCTTCCGCCTGTGTGTTCACACCTGAATACACTCACCAGTACCTCTGATCCATCAACTGTGTGTTGGTTCAGCAGTTCTCCTCCATCAGGGAAGGGTTCATCTTTTTGGTGTCTCATCAGCATCACGTGCTCACGATGCTTCTCAAATTAGAATTCAGACTTTTTAACTTGGTCAAAAACCATTGGCTCATCTCACCTGCGTTCATTCTGCAAGGAGAATTTTTCAGGAGTCACTGAATACTCTCTTGCCTCTTTCCTTCCAATCGCTAATCGAATGACTTTCTGTACCTATTTTATCTTCTGGTGCTGCCGTCAGATACCTGTCATACTATTAGCAAGAGTTTCATGAAAAATTTAACGGGAAAAAAATATTGACTCCCCCAAGTGGACTACTGGAATACACCCTCTGCATAGCCTGTGGTGATTAGCCTTCAAAATGCTTCCCTCTTAGTGAGCATTTTAACTCAGACAAGGAAAGGTACAAAAAGTGTGGGAAATGAGCTTATTCTAAATTGAACACCTTAGGAAAATATTCAAAATTTCAAGTACAAAACATTCAAAGTTTCTCCCTTTTAAAAACTATTTTTTCTCCATACATTTTATTAGTAAGATCCGCCAAAGAACCACTGGGGTATGCTTTACTTCATAGTCATAAAATATGCCAACAATCTCTGTTAGACTACTTATACGTAAGAACAGTTCTAGCACCAAATATTTTACATTTTTGATACTAGAATTCCTACTGTATGTTGAAATTTTACTTTACAATTATTGCCTTTAAAATCGATGGCATAATGCATTGCAGTGGTATGAAGATCTTTTATGTTGTAATCATATTTGTATGTCTCTCATGTAAACAACAATATCCCCAGTAAAAGGGGCACATTCCTATGGATACATCTTCACTTGGTGTCTCAGTCAATCTGCGCTGCTCTAACAAAGCACCACAGCCTGGGGGGCTTCTCAGCAGCAGCAGTTTATTTCTCACACTTCCGGAGGCTGGAAGCCTTCCGTCAGGGTGACAGCATGGCCGGCCTCTGGTGAGAGTCCTCTCCAGGGTTGCAGATGGCCAACTTCTGGCTGTGTCCTCCCATGGCGGAAAGCGTGAGTGAGCTCTCCTCTCTCCTCTGCTTATAAGGGCACTAATCCCATTTGGGAAGGCTCCACCCTCATGACCTATTTGCTTCCCAGAGGCCCCACCTCCAAATACCATCATATTGGGGATTAGATTTCAATATATGAATTTAGAGGTGGAGAGATAAACATTTAGTCCATAACACTTAGGGAAACACTTTTTGTCAGATATTTCACTAGCCACAGGAGTTGGAGTTTTGACCCTAGCCGAGTTCATCTCTTCGTCTATCTTCATAAGGCCTCAGAATGGAAGCCTTTATTAGCTTCCGTGTTTTGGCCTTTGAAGGGAGAGTGAAATGTCAGTCTAGACCCAGTGTTTCCAAATAGCTAAACATTGGCTGAAATGCATACGGAACATCTGGTTCGAGGTGATGTTTCAGTTTTTATCTAAATGTTTTGGCAGTGTGCAGACAAGAAGACCAACTTCTGAGTCATCACTGCCTGATCCTCTTTTCCTTTCCCGTGTTCATAATTTCTGGATTTCTTTGCCTGAGAGCACAGACACCTGTGTTACCTCCGTCATCCTCATATGCAGGGCCAGGCCGCTCTGGCTCTGGGTCACTTCAGGCCTTTCGGGGGGAGTTTGCATTGCTCACCACCAGGTGGGGCTGTGGGCTGAGGGGTAGCGCTCTGGGGATGGGTTGGGGGCCACGCGGTGCCTGGCTGCCCTCGGCCTCTCCCTGCTCTCTTCTCCCTGTTCCAGGTGGGAAGGTAGAAATGGGGGAGCAAAGGGAGAGATGAAAAGCTGCTTTTTTTTTTTTGACTCTCCCAGGTGTGGCTCTACAAAAATAAATAATTCCTCAGCACCTGCCAGGTTTGGGGAGCAGAGGCTCAGGTCCCCAGTTCTGGGTGGAGGAAGTCCTAGCAGTTTCCGTGGGAATAAAGGCTCAGTATGATAGAGGATTGGGGTTTTCATTCTGACTCTTAACAGCAGTATGATCTTAGGCAGCTCACTTCACCTTGCTGGCTTCCTTTTCTTCAACCATAGAGTGAAGTCCTTTCAGCTCTAAAATGCTCTGGCAGCCTTGTTGACCCACTCTTGCTCTGCAGGTTAACCCCCCCCCCCCCCCCCCCCCAGTCTACTTCCACTTCAGTATCATCTGGGATTTAAACGGTAAGTTTGTGAGGAGAGAAGAGGAAATAGGGATATTTAGGGCAGGGAGTCAGAAGTCCAACATAGATATAAGGCTGGCCCTAAAGCTGGGTGGCCAACAGTCAGAGCCCAAGGTACCTGATACTCCTAGGTCCACTCCATTCTTGTACCCTTGGGAAGAAGCCTGGCCCGGTGAGCCA
This sequence comes from Equus quagga, assembly GCF_021613505.1. NCBI lineage: Eukaryota > Metazoa > Chordata > Mammalia > Perissodactyla > Equidae > Equus > Equus quagga. Next base: position 53,090,307 of record NC_060271.1, read on the forward strand.
GGCACCGGGATCCCATGGGTGAAGGCAATGCCCATAGTCAGGTGGGAAGCCATCATAACTCCAACCACATCCATCTTAGTCGAAACAGCCTCCTCCCAGGAGATTCTGGGCACAGCCCAATGTATAGGCGTCACCCAGTTTCGAGGAGGGAGTGAGATGGAAAGCAGGAAAAGCAGAGCAGGTTACTGCGAGGAAACGGAGCAGAGGGGCGGGGAGGAATCTGACACTTAGTCAGTCTCGACTGTAAGCCAGGCTCTGTGCCAGGTGTTTCACTGACATAATCTCAGTGTTTCCCAAATGTGCTTCTTGTGTCACCGATGGATGAGGTTATGAGATGATTAAGAAAATTAAGTGAAATATATTTAATACAAAGGTATGGAGAGGACAATGCAGGTGACTGAACTTTGAGAGACACTGCATTGTCTCATGTAATCTTCATCAAAGCTGCCGGGGTCATGGGGTCCTTGAGCATCATACAGGGCTCTTTAGTCCAGCTGGAATCTGACCTGGTCTGGCCTCAAGCCCACATCCTTTGGACTGTGCCACGCTGTGCCATGCTGCCTGGGCGGTACCCCAGAGTTGCAAGGGCATCTAAGTGTGGTGGGTGTGCAGGTGACAGGGACCATCATTCCCAGCGGCTGCAGGGCTGAAGAAGCAGGATGAATTCAGGGAGCCAAATCCAGTCTGATTTGGGTTTAACCGGCATGAGAATGCAGGAGGGCTGAACCACATACAGCCAGAAAATCCTGAGTTCTTAGGTCACTGATGTTCTGCCTGCCTCCCTGGCACAGCACCTTATTACTTGTCCCTGCCTCACTCTTGGACACTTGACTCTGGCCTCCACTTTGAGTTCTTGCTCCCTGCTGCCCAGGCTTCCCAGTGCCGACCATCCATCTCCAAAGCCCCTGTGTGCTGAAAGCCAGCGTCCCTGACATCTGCCCCAGCTAACTACCTGCCAGAATACACTCAGCGGCCCACCTGCAAATCAGAGCTGGCCCCCAGAGACCATTCCGTAAGCTTCCTAGCGAAGCATCCATACTCCCCGCGACTGCTTGACCTTCAGCCCCATGTCCTGGGTCAGAGGCTTCATTGCCCGGCAATCCCCATTTCTAACACAGCAAACTCTATGTGGTTATGAAAATGCCTCAAACCCACAAATGGACAAGCTTTCTCTCCAATGTGTTTATCCAACAGACCCAACCTTTACCTCTGAGGTTGAAAGGAACACTGGGGCGTAGGGAGTGGACAGTAGCATAGATAGCGGCAGGAGGAGGTGATAGAATTCCTCATTCGAGTTTGTCTGTCTCCCGTGGCTCTGCTGTTTTTCCCTGTGTTTGGAAATGTGGGAACAAATTCTTCAAATTGCATGTTAATTACTGCATTTGTGGCTTCCGTAGTATCAGACGTTTTCAGGAAATATTATACTTATAATTTCCAGATTAATAAAACTGGAGACAAAGTTGACCCAGTGGACATAATTTACTGTGCTTTTCAGAAAGCTTCTGATAAGTCCCCTCGTAAAAGGCTATTAAGGAAAATAAACAACCATAAGGTAGAGAGTAAAATCCTATAAATTACAGCGTCCGAAGGAGCTGAACCAAGTGAAGAGATTCACAGTGATCTGGTTCTATTGTGTTGTTTACCTAAAATATGTGGGCTATTGGTAGTGAAGAAATTTTAAAACAATAACGCTTGAGTTCCCATCAAATCTGTTTGGCTGTGAAATTGTCAGACCTTGTAGAGAAATAAACAAGGCAGGGGCTCTGAGAAGGCTCCGCACAAAGAGGTGTGGCTACACGTGAAGTAAAGAAGATGCTTGAGGGAGGGGCTGGCGAGAAACACACACCCTGAGGGTGGAATAGCCACAGTCCGGGAGGCAGGTGTAATTTATTAGGATTTTCTAGATAAAGTCCCTCAAGAAAGTAAATTTTAGGGGGAAAAGATGAGCACATGCACAAAAACTTCCACAGGCCCACAAACAGACTAAGCAGCCCTGGGGATTGCTGGGTGTCCCCTGTGCCCTTGTTCCTTCACACCCCCAGCCTGGGAAGGGCGGCTGAACCCAGGTCTCGAGGACCACACGGGATAAGACTGGCTCCCCAAGCCTGTCTACTGTTGTAGGTCGTTTGAGATGATGCCTCTGTAGATGTTTTAGACAGTGTGCTTTTCACTGAAACGGCCAGATGCTCTCATTAAAAGGATTCTATTGTCTCTCCCTGTTTGTTCATTCTGCCCCGCTTCCCAGCCGGCTTCTTGAGGCGCTTGTATCAGGAAGTGACAGAACGACTGAGGTGGACCAACACCCTTTCCTTAGCCCGGGGTAGAGGCAGATCCAGCTGGAGGCCACTGCAGAGCGCAGGGGAAGAGCAGAGAGGACCTGCCACGGTGAGCTGTGGGACCAGAGAACTCACTGGAAATCTCCACCCTGTTTTTTGGCCTGTGAGTGGAAATTCTTGACCCTTGTATCTCACAAGGATCATGAGCAAAAGTAAAGTAGTCCTTTCATAGAAGGATGTGAAAGCAGTTTTAAAAGTTAAATCATTAGACTAAAACAATGTGACGGTATGGTAAATGCAGAGAAGGGTGATTCTATGTAAAATATCAGTAATGCCTAGCATTTATTGAGTGCTTACTGTGTGCTGGATACTGCTGTGTGCTGTACACATCTGATCCCATCTAACCCTCACAGAAACTTTCACAAGACCCCACTGGACACACAAGGATAATGAAGCATGGGGGACTGAGGAACGGGCCTGAGGCCATGGAGTTAATTGGCAGATCCAGGACCTCAACTCGACAGTCAGATTCTGGAGCCCACCAGGTGACCCGTCATCCTCCACAACAAACATCCAGCATATCAGCATGCTAATGCTTATATGCATATCATTTCATGTAATATATTGTATATATTATATATGTAACTATACCACAGGAGCTAACATGAGTTAAGCATTTTTAATTCACCTACTTGGTGTAAATTCCTTTCTGTGAGCTACTTTTTTCAATCCTCTTTCAACTTAGTGAAGTTAGTACAATTATCATTCCCATTGAAAGCTGTGTAGACAGTCTGCATGGAGAATTCTGGTCCAAGACATTTTTTTCCCCTTAAGTGGAAGGTCCACCGCTGTGGTCTGCAGATGAGCCAGCAGCTCTGGTCTGGGCTTGCTCTGTTTTCTCTGCGATGCAAAGAGCTAATCTGAACAGCCCTGTCTTCAGGGGGCTTGCCCAGGCTTCTTCAGGGTAAAATCCAGGCCCAGAGCGACAGCAAGGACAAGCCATCCCACTAATGACAGACCTGTCACTGGGGGTCTCAATCATTTTAGGAGTGTTTCTAATTCATCATTGCCAACCTGTGATTATTTCATTTTCAGAAAGTGAGTGTAAGCCCAGGTCCCTGAGCACATGGTTGGGTGACTCAGAGGGACCTGAAATTCAAGCTTTCTGCTAGCGCCTGTGCAAGCAGTGTATGTGCTGTCCATGGTCTGTAAAGCTTAATTCTTCAGAACCACCTCTCCTTACCTACTTGGGGTTTTCTACGACTAAACATACCATTTTAATTCAATGAAATAGCATTAACGTCGGTGAGCAATTCCTGAATCTGATCATAGAGTGGAGATTCCATGTGCAGGTAAGCCTCTCAAAGAAAGCTGTCTTCTTCCATCTTCATTATTCATCTTCCATCCTATCAATCTAAAGCATGAATTTCTTAAATGGCGAAGTTTTCAACTTGAGGTTGTTAAATGCCAAAAGGACTTGAAACGCTCAACAGCTGGAGGCCCTCTCTAATTCTGCCACTGGCTAAATGAATAAGCCTGAGGAAGCCATCTTGGTGCAGTGCAGTCGGTTCTTTTCGTCACATGTGGAGGCGGACAGGCTTTTCTAAGTTCTTTCTCTCTCAGTGGGGCCATCTTCACCATAGAACCTCGTGACAAAATCACAGAGGCAGAACATTAGAATGTATGGCTCACTCCTTCCAAACCTGCCATTCAACAGGTAAAGAGTCCGTGGCCCAGAAACATATAGAAGGCTCATGCCACAGTGGGGTTTCCGGCCCGGGTCTCCGTCTTGGACTCTGAGTCCAGGCTCACGTCGTCAGCAGTCTGAGCTGAGCCCAGGTGTGTACGTTAGTCATTTACCAAAACAATTTTGCTGGTGATATTTCTCTGTTTATACTTCAGGGATGCCGTGCTTTTCAGTGAGCTATGTGTATAATGTGCTTTAGGCTGTGTTTAAATGATGAATTTCTCCAACCAATAAGTGAAAAATTCAGATGGTTTGTACCATATTTTTGTATATTTAGAAATAGCTGGTTGACTGACTGAATTTTTAATTTTTCTGACATGTTTGATGTTGGGGAGACTGTGCCTTTAAAGTTCTCTGAGGAAAGAAAAGATTTATACAAAAATGCCTTTTTCTATAACTCTTTCCCATTTCACTGAATGACTATGAACAGAAATTCAGTGACAATCCTTCTTTCCCCACATACCAGCTAAAGGTTCATTTTCCAAAGTCATGGCCACCCACTCCCATTTGGGAATCTGCTCCTAAACCCTTCTTCAGAATCCAGTTGTCATCCAACCCTTCTATCATATTTTGGAATTGGTTTTCAAATTGTTGCTACTGAAATTTGAATAAACAAGACTGAATATTCGGTCAAAATGTTTAAGTTACCCGAGCTGCAGAAAAAAGGCATTACTGATCTTCATGCCTTGCACCTAATAAATACCCAATATATATTCATTCATTCAATCAATATTAAATATTTATTAATTTTTAATATACTAAAATACTAACAATTACTGCTACATAGTACTATAATATTCATATAAATTAATACATAATTAATAATATGAAATACATTAAATTGAATTGAATGACATCCCTCAGGGCTAATATATATAGTTAAGTAAAATGACTCAAAGAACTATAAGATTCTCGGTGGAAAGGGGCTAATATTGACTGAATATGTAGAAGATGCTAAGTATGGTGCTAAATGCATCATAAATGATCCCAATCGTCACAGAAACCTTGGGGGCAGAGCTCCCTTTGGGGACTTTCTCCAGCTCACAGAAAGGGAAACTCAAGGATCAGAGAGTGAAGGAACTCCCTCCAGACTGCACAGCTGGGAGCGGAGGTAGCCTGAAAGTTAACCCAGGCCAGTCTGGTTCCAAGGCCATGCCCTTACCCCCTTTATGCGCCCTTTACCCAGCCCTCTCCTAGGTCACCAGGACGAATTTCCTTCCTGCTCTGGAAATTCGGCATTAGGCACACCTAGCTAGATTAGAGAGCAGAACCTGGACCTGTGCTCCAGGTGTCCATGAGGAACGCGCACCCCCATGGCCTGCGGGAAGAGCAGGTAGGGCAGGAATCGCCCTGCCTCTTGCACCTGGGAGTGCAGGAACACATCAGATGGGCTGGCTGTCCCCTTGCACTCTTGCCAAGGCCCAGCAGGCTTGAACTGATGAGCGAGAGACTTCCCAGAGTAACTGACAAAGCCCTGCATCCGGGTCAGGAGCCCTCGGACAGCCAGAGAGAGGAGGGAGTGAAGTGCCCCAGCGTCTTACACCCAATACTGTGGTCCTTAGACGTACTCAGCGGTGGCATTTTTTCTTTTTCCAGGAGTGCTTGATGTCACTTCCCCCTCTGTCATCAGACTCAGGCTGTTCCTCAGACAAGCAGTTGGGCTAATGAGGTCCCTCCCATCTAATATTTCATTATGGCAATGGAGAGGAGAGAGAAGGAAGGAGAGATGAATCCAGGCATTTGAGAGTCCTACGGGAATCAGCCCCAGGTGCACCTTGTGCAAGGGGAGCCCTCTGAAACGGGGCAGGGGGCGGGGGACACCCTCGGCCCAGGTGAGGAGGATGACGTGGAGGTGAACCGTTTCTCTCACACCCAGACAGGCCCCCATGGTCCAACTGTTACCTTCCCTTGCATTCTTGAGAAGTGAGTGATTAAAAGCAAAGCTCACAAGAAAAGACGATTTAATAATATATTTGCTATATGTTAGAATTGTCTATTAATTAGATATTCCAAACCTCTTTCTTACACTAAAGACTTAGTATTTTTTGTAAAAGTCACTAATTCAGTGTAATAAGCATTTCCCTGGCACTTGCTATGTGTCCTCCTGCACAGTGCCAGGCAGAACTAGAAAGGTGAGGAGGATCAGTTACCTGCCGGGCAGTTTAATTATGATGGTGCCCCTTTCAGTGTGGGCCTCGGGTTCGGATTCTGGATCATCCTAAAGACGAGGCCCTTATCGGAAGGGGGGAGTCCACATGTGGAAAGGATCCAGGCTTCAAAGGCACAGGCCCCAAAGACTAGTTAGGGGACCCTGGCCCAGTTACTTAATTCCTCTGACCTTCTGCTTTCTAATTTATAAAGTGTAGAAATACTATCTCTTTTTCACACATTCATGTGAGGATTCGACGAGACCGAGAGTGGAAAACATCTAGTAGCACAGTCTGCGGCTCCTAGTAAATGCTCTCACTATGGCAGCTAAGAAGGTTGAGGTCTCTGCTGCCGAGTTCCACACCTGTCAGACAGGGTGAGGCCTGACACATTTACTAGAAGCTAGGTTCAGTTTATTTTAAAAAGCGTCATCAAAATTTGATGGAAGGTTACCGACTAGGACAATTGCAAACAAACACTTCAGGCCTTCGCAGTATTGCTGCAAGAAGATCCCCCCTCTTTTCAGTGGCATAATTTGGGAAGCGCTGACTCAAAGTGTTTGGATTGGTGGGGAGGGGGGTGGTGGCAAAGGAGAAGAGAGGGAGGTCTCTTAGCCAAGATCTGCAGGTGTTAAATATAAACCCGAAATCGGTTCCTGAGACACTCCTGAGATAGGGGAAGGAAGTGGGTGGGTGGACGGGTGGATGAGGAGTGGCGAAACCAGGCTGGAAACCAAGGACTCCATATGATGAAGCTTAACAGATATTCTCTTCATGTTTCCTTCCTTCTCATGGGGGTGGGATTTACATAAGCATTTTCTTGAGTCCAGATAACAAAACTATGCCTTGAAAGACATTCCACTTTTTCTGCCCATAATCAAGGTTAGTACCATCCAAGATGCAGAAATCCTTGATCAACAACAACAAAAAATGTACTCACCATGTTCTGAAAGCCTTCCAAATCACGGTGCAATAAAGAACAAGGAGATGGCAAACCCCGCTGCCAGCCTGGCATCCGAGATGCCCTTTCATCCAGGAATGTTTTCATCTCCCCAGGCAGCACTTCACGCGCATCCTATTCAAAACCCACATTAGCTTCTTGATTTCTCACACAACAGAGAGTAATCTGTTAGACTTTCCTAATGAACCTTAACCCTTTGAAAAGTATTTAATGTTCGGCCCCTAAAAGCCTGTAAAAATATGCCCACTTCACATACGGAGCAGGGCTGCCAACAGAAAGACGGAGGGTGCGCTTATCTGATGAAAGGTGTCTTTTTCAAGTGCAGCTCTTTTACTGAAGGCATATGACATCTGAAATGGATGTACTTTGGATAGATAATGAGTGATGGTACTTCCTTATTGTTGGTACCCACTTTCCACTCTTAGGAAAAGCGGGTGTTGTGCAGCATTTGCAGGGATCCTACAAAAGAAAAATTTTAGATGATTTAAATAAATAACTGTTTCCAATTGTTATTCAGGATAAAAGGTTGTACTTCTTAAGTGTTCCCCCTTGTAGCACTGTTTTTAGTTCCTCCATTTAAAGCCTGAAGATAAAGATGCTTTTGCATGTGAATGCAGAGCTATCCTCTCCTGGGGCGTCTATCTTGGTGGCTGGAAGGAGGCCTGGGTGCTCAAGAGTAGTCGGCATCACTCTCAGGAAGCACATGGAGTGCAAAAGGCTCTGGTGGATCAGGCACGTCAACCCACATCTCCACGTCGACTGGGCACCATTATGTGCTGGCACGCTTCGAAGCTCTGTAGGGGATAAAATAATAGGAGATCTTCTGCCTAAATTTCAGAAATTTAAAGTTTCATCAGCAAAATATGGTGGAACCATTGTGCCCAGTGTGCCGTCTAACCCAGGCTGGAGACCCTGAGCAATTCCACATCCGAAACGGCCTGCCCTGGTGATTGCAGCCTTGGATGAAAGTGTCTTGAGGCTCTTTCCTTTAGCTGCAGAAGGAAAGTGGCCGAGTCTCTCCAGTCGGATCAACAGGAGCTTCACAAAAAGTAGTTGGATTAATTGACAGCTGAGAATATTCTACCATTAGGGCATTGGACAGACATTTTTCAGTAATAGACAGTTTAACTTAAATCCCTTAAGCTTAATACTTACACCAATTTACCCCTTTTCTGCCCTAATTAAGGATGGAAAATCATGGTTTTTGTCTAACAGCCTAGGATGTGCATTGTACATTTGTGTATGCATTCCTGCCCTCCCACCCCTCAGCCGTGCCTGGTAGTCCTCAGCACACACTAAGTATTTAATAAGCGTTATTATACGCATCGAACTGTTCAGTTTTCAGTGATCACTGTCTTCCTTGTTCCAGACTAAACAACCTCCTTTCCTGGTTTATTAGCTTTCCTATCCCTTGGAACACCTTTAGGTTTTCCCTATTCCTCTGTAGTTGTGGCTCCCAGAAGGGAAGACTCTCCAGAAGGAGAGAATGACGAAGACGTCCTTTCAACACATCCCAGCATGGGGCCCGGTCCTTCTGCCACCATACAAGACAGTATGGCCATCTCCTGTCAGCCCTCTGAGTCAGAGAAGAGCTCATTGTTAGCTGATGGCACCAAAGCTTTGTGGGTTTTTATAGGGATAGAAGGTTTTGCCTAATTCGGCTGAGACATGTGTGCCCTGAAATTACCTCCATTAGCCACAGTGTTGGGCATGTTGAAGCGAGGTGGTGTTCTGACTTCCTCAGCGAACAGGTTTCCAAAATACTTCCTGAGTTGCTTTTAGGCTCTCAGAGAATCTTTTATTCAGTCGGTGCACAGTCACTAGTGGGATGCTTCGAGAGCGGAAGCGTGGTTGATTCTCTGCATGGCGAGAGGAGCCCTGCTACCCTAGAGAATCAGAAGGGGGCAGAGAGAGAGAGGCTCCTCTGCTTGACAAGCAAACTCAAGAGGGTCTCTGCCAGCAGCTGCAAGCTTTAGGAGCATTGAATTCCACAAGTTCTCATGCTGTACCTGACTAGTCATTCTCTACCATTGGGTGTCGTCATCCTCTGCTATTACCCTGAATTGGGTCCCAGTGGACATCCTTCCGTGTCACCCTCCAATAAATGTGTTTGAATTTTCATCACTACTCTAAACTAATTTTGAATTGAATTATATTTTTGTATGCACCCTCTTCCCTGTCAGCCCTTCCACAAGCCTCTCTCTACCGATTGGTGCCGCCCCTAACTTCGGGAGCATGATCTCTACTCTAATCAGTGCCTGTATGACGGAGCAGTTCTGCATCAGCAGCAGCAATTGGAAACGGACCACTGAGGACTCACCTAGGGAAGCAAGAGCTGCAGCAAGTGTCTTTCCACCTTTCTCCCATTCCCTGCTTTTTTCTTAGTTGTGTCCATAAGCTGCTGGCGGGCTCAGGAATTCTGAGAAAGGACCACTCCAGAACTCGGGCTCCCTACTATCCCAAGTGTATCCTGACTCCCTCTTAAGTGAAGGGCAGACATCCCCTCCACTCCTCCCTCCATCTCCTTCTCAAGAGTCAGAACCCTAGTGACAGTCATTCCTAAATGTTTGCAGCTTCACAATACAGCATGCTGATTTTCTGACATCACACATACGTTTGGTATGGGACCGTCTTGGAAATACGTTTTCTTCCTCTGTGCTGGGAATAGAGAATTGCATTTGTTAGAGTCTCTCAGATGCTAAAAGAAGAGAACTGGGCTGAGGAGGGAGAGCTGGACAGAATCCAAAGCTGCTGTGTAATCTTTCTGACTCTCCTTTGCCAGATCTTCCACAAGTGATAGCACATTGCACAAAGCTCCCACTGAGGGGAAACCTGCCCGTTCCAGCCCTGCCTAATGACAGACCAACGTGCATTCACGCCCAATTTGAACAAGAAAAAAAAAAGGGCTGTCAGTGAGCAGCTTCTATGGTCCAAAGCTAATCCAGGGTTTTAAACTGTTTCACAAAGCCCAAGGCCAAGGCTGCAGCAGGCTCAGGGCGGGGGACGGGGGGCTGGGGCGGGGAGAGGGGGGGTGCTGCTGCTTATGCATGATGTTGCGGGAAGCTGCGTTGCTTGTGCATTACATACCAGGGGAATGCTGCCTTTCTAATGGCCTTGGCCACTTGGGGTGGGCGTCTCACTGCACGCAGGTAGGAAAATGCAGGCTCTTTTTCTCCACTTCTTCCCCTTAATCCATTTAGGGGTAATCCCTGCAATTCTCCACAGGAAAGACTGGCTTGCCACAAAGAAGCCGAGCTGGTCGTCCCCTTCTCTCTGCAGGGCCTTGCCGCAGAAACTGATGTGGGATAACTTTCCCCCTAGGACCCATCCAGGGACAGATTACACTTAGATAGCTATTATTTTCTGATATTCAATATTCTTCTTGCTTACTACCACCTGTCATTTTCACCTGTTATTCTGGGATTCAATTCCTACCCTAACACACTCTGCAAAGCTTTCTTTGATATTTCTTCTTGGTTCTTTCTTAGAGGAAGAAAGTAAAATTAAAATTTAAAGAGAGGAGAAAAGAATCATGTGAGAAGGTGTACAAAACTCTCAAAGCACTTAGAGTGTGAATTTGTTTCTGAACACAGATTTCGAGTGTTTTAGTCACATAATGTCAGATGAAGATGACGAAATTCGTTGGATTCCTCAGATGATCAACATGTGGGATTTTAAAAGTCAAGATGAACGATGCTTTAGCTCCAATATCCACTCTGTGGAGAGACTAGGTGAGGTTGAAGGAAGGAAAGGATGGTGAGAACATCCAGGTGTTCTCTCCAACCAGAAAGATCGTGCTTAAGTCAGGCCAATACCTGACATTTTAAACTCAGATAAGACTTGAAAAACATACAAACAAACAAACTTTCACTTTGAAACACTGCACATTTCTTAGAAATCCATTCCCTAACAGTAGATTTTATCTGTTCTAATAATCTTCAGTGAGTCAATAAGGCCACCAACTAGACAACAACCAAGATACCAACTTGCTTCGTTATTTCCCTTATAAGCGTGGATTTTATTTCTTCTCCCCTTTTCAAAGGGGGAAGAGAAGAAAAGCAACCTCGAAATGCAATGGAGTGGAGGGAATGGTGATAATCTAGTGGCAGATGTCCCAGCTGTGAGAGCTGTTCCGTCCACATCCACAGACTCAGGGGGACCCCAGCAAGGGACTGTCCCTACCTCCTTGGGACGTGTCCATGCTGCACCCTCAGAGAAGCACACCCATTCCCGTGAACCACGTGGGGTTCTCCACTCCAGCCCTCCCAACAAATCACCAAAGTTGAAAACTTGAATCAAGATGATTTTACTGAATTCAGGCAAATTTACTGGGTTTCGTGGACACACCTAAGGCTATGTTGGAAGAAGGTCAAAGCAACTGATTGAAGAGCTAGTTTGAAAAATATATATATAGGGGCCAGCCCGGTAGTGCAGCAGTTAAGTGCGCATGTTCCACTTCGGCGGCCCGGGGTTCACCGGTTCAGATCTTGGGTGCCGACATGACACCACTTGGCAAAACCATGCTGTGGCAGGCGTCTCACATATAAAGTAGAGGAAGATGGGCACGGATGTTAGTTCAGGGCCAGTCTTCCTCAGCAAAAAGAGGAGGATTGGCAGCAGATGTTAGCTCAGGGCTAATCTTCCTCAAAAAGGAAAGAAAGAAATAAAGAAAAAATATATATATATTATATTATCAAATGATATATTTTGTACTTTGTACATTCTGGTATATATGTAAATGTATACATATGTACATGTATATGTTTATATGTCTCATAGATAGAAAGAGACAGGGCACATTGAACTTCTGTGTAACGATCGTGTATGAAAAAAGAAAATTAGTTATGAATAAAAGAAGATTATACGTGAAATAAACTATATGTCCTTCATCTTCTAAGAGTCTAAAGCCTATCAGAAAAAATATTTTCACCCTATTAATGTAATAAGTTGCTTTTGATATACTGTCTTTGCCTTATTGACTTTTTAGAGCATTTAAATGATAAACTGAGTCTAATTCCACAATCTCTGTTCAGGCTGAAGAGCAGCCTTGTATTGGCTTATCTAATGGAATAGCACCCAACTCACTCCTGCCTAGCACAGATAAACTCTGCTCCAAGCCTTTGGCCAAGAGAAGAGGCAAGTACCGTGCCCAAAGGCATAGCTCTGGAGCACAGTGATGGCCACAGAGTTTTCAGAGGACTGGGCCAGCCAAACATGCCCTGATCTTTAGGAGAAAAGAGGAAAGCAGAGTGGAGAGATTTTCTTTCTTTTCTAGGCTCTGGCATCCATGCCTTGTGTGGAGAAGCGAACAACTCAAAATGGATTTCATGGCACCGCCTGAAGAAACAAGAGTAGACTCATATGAACACTTCCAGGGAAGAAACCAAGGCACCAGCAGTAAATACAAAAGCAGCAGGGAGCACAGTCAGGCACAGAGCACGCCTGGGAGCAGGCAGGAAATGTGAAGGCATTGGAGACCCCTCAGCTGCTCCCCCGAGAACAACAGGTCTCTTAGGGATGTTCACAGTCTCTCTCCAGCCAGTCCCACTGAGTTAATGGTACAGACGGCACTCCATCCAAGCACAGAACCTGGAAGTGGAGCCAAAGGAGGGCTTTCTCCTCCCTCACCGTTGGAGAGGGCATTGTTGTAGACTACGGAGGATGAAGGAGAGAATCTGGCAGAAGGAATCTTTTCCATCCTCCTGGCTGTGGAGTGAACAGGTGGCCCCAAATCTGTCTATGTGGTGGGGGGTGGAGGCGGGTGGAGAGAGGATGAATCTGAAAATATAATGTCCTGAAACTGAAATCCGAACCACATAAAGGAGGGGGAATAAGTTATAAGGTAGTATTCTCAGAAATTTCCACCAAAATATCACCGATGTCAGAAGAAACTGCATGTGCTTGGATGACAGGAAGGGGCGGGTATTGGTCCAAAGCCACCATCTCCAGTCCCCAAGCGCATTTGAAGTCTTGGTGTTTGTTTTAAATTATATGATGACGTTGTATGCTACTGTATAACAGATTTGTGCTTGTTTTTTAACAAATGTCCAGTTTGAAGTTATTTACCAGTTAAGTTACTTAACTTGTCCCCTCAAAGAATTATGTAGTACATCGATGCTCCAGGCAGACACACCATACTCGTGCTGTGACTTGCTTCCTGTAACCCGGACACCTCGCCTGCACCCCTTAGTAGGCATGAACTTAATAAGCTCAGCTATGGGACAGGATTTCTGCCATGAAAACAAGGCACAGAGGCCACAGTGACAGGAGGAGGTGACACCGCGAGGACGGAGACCCGATGCCCTCTTCCCCGTGGGCTCCTCTCCCCTCATGATTGCTGCCCCGTGCTGCTTGCCCAAGGCCTAAGCAGCTTTCTTTAGATGTTCTGGCCCAAATGTGGGGAGAATTTGCTTCTGGGGATTTCTCTTAGCTTAGCTGAGATGGGTTTTTTCCAAAAAAAAAAAAACTTGGAAAAAAATGAGAAAACAAATAGGAAATTAAGTACAAGAAACACAAAAAGCCAGCTTTCTTGCCTCTTCCATGTGCTATCACCTGAGATGACCACACTTCATCTCAGATGGCTGGCAGGGCTTGGCAGCCGTTTTACCCCCATGCCAGCTCATGGCCCCTTCTAGGACCTGGTCTCCTGGACATCCAGAGGAGAAGGAACTGTGGTCAGATCCCAGACGTGAGTGAGGACACAATGTATGTGTGTACTGTGTGTGTCGTATGTGCATGTGTGCTGTGTGTGTGCTGTGTGTGACACCCACACACAAGTCTTGAGACACAGTGCGGTGAATCTTGAGATCAAACAGAGCTCAAGTCTATCTTTGCCCCCAGGCAGAACTCCCCTCCTCAGTAATGCAGTCTGAGAGGTCTATTTCTCATCAGGAGATGGTAAGGATGGGGTGACTGGCCGATTAAGAACCCCAACTCTTCGACAAGATGCCAACTTCTATATACAGGATCTGCCTTAGGCCCGTATTCTATCAAGTGTAAAATAATACGGGATTCATGGAATAAATACAACACTCCCCTAAGAATTCTAACTGTTGACTAGTAAGAGTGCAGCCTTATCACAAAAGCATAATGCAGAATAAAAGCACCGGGCTTCCACTGGGAATACGGAGAAGGTTGAAAATAGTTTCATTTAATGACTTCACCCCAGTCGATACTATAGTATGTGCAGGTAGACAATATTTATATAACAATATTGATAATATATCTTAGGCTTTCCGTATATCACAGTAAAGAAATTGGCAGAGAGGAAAAAAAAAATCCACTTAGTTGGAAATAATTCATCCTCATTTCCAGACCAAACCCTACAATTGAATTCAGTCTCTAAGATTTGGGTAAATTGCATGATTTTGTTTCCACTCTGACCTTTGAAATCTGGCTGATTAAGGCTGGGTCTGCAAGCACAGCCTGTCCGTCCTGATACTAAACTGACTTACTAGAAACCAGCCAGTTCAGCCAAGCAACCAGCTACTAATCAGCCAGTATCTGGTTCATCTTTACTGCTTACGAGGTCCCAGATTTTTCAACTGCCTGCATCCAGGTGAGTGAAGGAGCCTTTTCATTTTGTCTCTGTCCTGTCTCATGAGGACAGGAAGGACAGTCTTCTGTGGGAAAGGTCACTGGACAACTTAGAAACGATTCAGTGACAGCAATGGAGCCCATAGGCTGTGGCCTCCAGACAAGCCACATGCAGAGGGCACGACACTGGCTTGCTTCTGTCACAGCTAGACTCCACTTCTCTCTCCACTGTGATTGGAATGGAGCCGTGGAAATATGGGTGGCACTGGTGCACAGCGTACTGTCAGGGGAGCTCCTCACTGCAGAATGTAAAAAGAAGACACCAAAACTAACCACGGAGTCCTGCCTGCGGTCTCTGGGTTTATGGAAAGGACATTTTGCAGAGTAACTGTGTGGTGAGGACACACTTTGGCTATCTCCCCTGGCAGGGTCAGTTGGAGGGGGAGCTAATCACTCAGTAAACAGAGAAAGAGATGCTTATACTTAATAAGCCATTGCAAATGGAAAAGCAAGCTCCTACCCAATGTGATTCTCTCTAGAAACAAATGGCTTGGATCCAAACACTACAAAGCCCTTTCAGAATGCTGAGAGGTCTCCTGGTCCCAGCGTCCCCGGAATGTAATCCTTCTGCATCTTCTCTTTCACATGGAAGTAGCTTTAACAAGGGAAGAGGAAATGACTGTGCGTGCACGCGTGTGTCACAGTCGTGATTTTTTTTCTTTTGTCTTAAGTTGCAGAGCTCCTGATGTGCAGTACATCCTCCTCTCTGGGGAGCAGACACAGCAATTAAAGGGGAGGGCCAGACGAACACTGGAACACTCGCGCTGAGGTATTGGGAGCTGCCTCCATGACGCCCTTCCCAAAGGGCGTGCCCAGCCCCCTTCCTCCACGCCCCCTGAACCAGAGAAGCTCAGACACCACAGAGCCTTAGCGGTTCAGCAAGCGGCAGAGTTGGCCTGGTGGCAGAAGGGAGGTCGAGGTCTCTGCCAAGGCTTCCTGCACTGGTTTCTCTCATCTCTGTCCTGTGCCAACCCTCCTGTCAGATGAAAGAAACAGTGTGGTTCAGTGGGCCAAGGAAAAGCTCAGGCTTGGAGCCTCAGCCACCACCCTGTCACCACAGTCCTTTCCATTTAGCATCTTGTGCCCACTCTAGAGATCTTCACTTAAAATGTGGGCAATAAAAACACTAACCTGTTTCCCCAGGCTGTAATATAAAAAAGAAGAAAAAGGATAATAGAGTACTTTGTAAATACACCACACATAACTACTAAATAAGGCCGGCATGAGGTTACCAGCAATAGGGCCATGGAGAGAAGTGAAGGGGTGCTCTGTACAGGAGATAGCTCCCAAATCTGGGAATTCTGGAGGAGAATAACAGCCTCCTGCTTGCTCACTTGCTATTTCTCAGCCCTTTTCTAGAAAAAAGGACCCCAGACATTTCCACCAATCTACAGCCAATGTCTGGGATACAAGTGTCTCTTTCAATTGGAACAAATCAAAGAATCCAGGAAGAAGACAAACACAATTTTTTTTCTCTCCTCTCTACTTAAGACAGGGTGAATCTCTGGTCTCCTTCTGGAAAGAAAGAAAGAATAGGGCTCACTAATACCATAGCCCAGCTCATAATTGGAAAGAGAGGCCAAAACGTGATCATCAAATAGGGTTAGTTTTGTGTGTCCCTCTATCTTAGCCATTTCTCCTCTTCTGTTTCTAGAACTGGACTCAAAAATTAAAGATCAGAGATTTAAAATAATTTCCAGGATATTTCTGCCCTGCTATAACCTGTAGCGAATTTGCCTCATTAGTATTATTTCATTATGTTTGTATATTTATACCTCAAGAAATGTTTCAAAAGTACAATGAGATACCCTCGTTAGGGTGGCTATTATTAAAAAAAAAAAAGAAACAAAACAGAAAGTAACAAGTGTTGGTGATGATGTGGAGAAATTGGAACCCTTGTGCCCTGCTGGCGGGAATGTAAAACGGTGCAGCTGCTATGGAAAACAGTATGGCAATTACTAAAAAAATTAAATGTAGAATTACCATATGATCCAGCAATCCCACTTATGGGGATATACCCAAAAGAAGTGAAAGTAGGATCTCAAAGAGATATTTGTACGCTCACTTTCACATCAGCATTATCACAATAGCCAAAAGGCGGACACGACACAACTCCCCATCAATGGATCAATGAATAAACAAAATGTGGTCTATCCATATAATGGGATATTATTCAGCCTTGAAAAGGAAGGAAATTCTGACACACGCTACAACATGGATGAACCTTGAGGACATTATGCGAAGTGAGATAAGCCAGATGCAAAAGGACAAAACTCTGTGATTCCACTTACATGAGGTGCTAGAGGAGTCAAATCATGGAGACAGAAAGCAGAATGGTGGGTGCCAGGGCTGGGGGAGAGGGGATGAGGAGTCAGTGTTTAAAGAGTACAGGGTTTCAGTTTGGGAAGATGAAAACATTCTGGAGATGGATGGTGGTGATGCTTGTATGACAATGGGAATATACTTAATGCTACTGAATTATACACATAAAATGCTTAAGATGGTAAATTTTATATGTATTTTACAATAAAAAATATTTGTACATCTGACATTATGTTCTACCCTCATAACATCCTTGAGAGAGGAACAGGTGTTCTATGCTCCCTTCTATAATCCAAGCAGACAAGGTGAAAGGCTCACAGTCCTTTAACAACTCTGGGCCTACACCGACCAGATTCACTGCTCTCCTCTGAATCTAGACTCCAGCCCAGCCACCTCTGGTTGCATCACCAGGGCCAACCACCAGGTGTCTAAGGCTGCCCACAGTCCTCGCCTGCTTCTGGTCCTCCTCCTGGAGGCAGAGATAGGTCACCACATTGTTAAACAGCAGCACAGATGGCAGCTGTCCCATCTGAGGAGAGGGTGGGTTGGGCCTGACTGACACGTGTCTTCCCTTCTGGTCCTTATTTCACAGCTGGTCAGGAACATCAGCCCTCTGCTCCCTTCCTAGACTCTGCCAGATGCCCTGATCTGACAGAAGCACGTGGCCCAGATTTGTATCTCCCAGACCACTGGCCTTCCCAGTGGCCTGGAAGCCTCAGGAAAGGCCTGGGCCTCCTCAGGCTCCAGCCCACCTTCAAGGTAGGTGGGTCCCTCTCTTCCATCTCTTCCTGCCCCTGGCTTCCTTTGCCCTCCCCAGAGGCTCCACCTGGGCCTCACCACTTGTCACACTCCTCCCCAGACCAGCTCCCAAGTTCAAGGACAGCTCCTAAGAACCCAGCCCCTCCCTCGAAGGAGACAGGGAGACTCTCCAGAGGCCCCTGCAGGACCAAATCTCCTTCACTTGGGCACTTCCTTTTTGCTTCGGTACCATTACCCTCTTTCACCTCCTTTCCTGATCCCCCTGGAAGCTTCTTTGCCTAGAGACCTCTTTATTGCCTGGCTGTTCCTGTCGGGGGGGGGGGGGGGGGGGGGGAAATAGGTGCACCTGCCTGGGGCTTCTTGGGACTTTCCATCGCGGGCCAAAATGAAAAGGAGAGATCTTGAACGACACCAGGGTCCTATTAAGGCAGGTGCAAGACGATCCTTCCTCTTCTGTGGCCTGGGGGAACGCGGAAAGGGGGAGGGCAGGGGCGCAGAGGACGGTCCCGGGGGGGCAGGCGAGCGCTGCTCCCCGGCCCCTGGGAAGGTGAGCTCCGGGGGGTTCCGGAGTTCCCGATCGTGGGTGTGTGCGGCGTGTCTCGGGGCAGATGTCAAGTCCGGAGAGCGCAGAGGGCAGGGGAGAGGACCCTCCACGCCGGTCCCCGCGCCTGGGCCGTCCTGGCCTCCGCCCGGCGTCAACTTTTTGCTGCTCCCGTTAGATGGCGCCCAAGACTTTCTAACCACTTGTGAAAGTGAGCCTGGCCCGGAACAAAAAGAACCGCGGGGTGTGAGCGTGAGTGGGTGTGAGCGCGCGGGCGTCGCCCCGGCACGGCGAGGGGCCGTCGCGGGTCGGCCCGGCCCGGCGGGGGGCGCTCCCGGGAGGGTCTCCGCGCGGCCCGCGAGCCCCGCGGCCTCCCGCCCGGTCCCCTCCTGCCCCTCCCGGGCCGCCCGCGCTCGCGGGCAGAAGCCGGGCCTGGGCCGCGCCCCGAGGCTCGAAGGCGCGCCCGCCGCAGCGCCGGCCCTCGGCGCCCGGCTCCGTTGTTCTGGGCAGCGGGCAGGTGCCGGTGTTGTCGTTTTAACCGTTCCAAAGAAATTGTCGCTCAGGGCGAGGCTTCCTAAACTTCGTGCGTGCGTGTCTCCCCAACCTCACAGGGCAAACTTTCTGGCGGCCCCACGGCAGGTGGAGCCCGGGTGAAGCCAAACAGGTTTCTTTCTTACAAAAGCCCCTGGGGACCCTCGGGCGTAAGATGCGATCGCCAATTAAAACACAAACAAAAACTCAAAAACCTGTTTAGGGATCTGAGAGTGAGCTCTCTGTCCGCCACCAAGCTCCTCTCTCCTTCCACACCCTCCAAGAAAAGTGACTTGACAATAAGGCGGTCCCGCTCCCCAGCTCTCTCCTCCGCGTCAGTCCGAGCGGGCGCTGCCGCGGAGAGGGGCGCGTCTCCCCAGCCTGGAGAGCGAACCCGCGGGAGCGGAGACCTTCCTTTGTGCCTTCCCTTGGCCGTGAACTTTCCCGCTCGGTAGGTTCTCCTTTAAGAAAGTAGAGATCGCTATGAATATTTAATACCGAGCGCCTGCCGGCCTGGCGGAGGGGAGCCCACCGGCCTGGAGCCCCGCGCGCAGCCCGGGCGCAGAGCGGCGGCCCCCTCCCGGCCACGGCGAGCCCCGGGGGCCGCGGGGGCGGGGGCGGGGGCGGCGGGAGGAACGGGCCGGGAGGAAGGGGCTGGGGACCGGGAGCCGCGCTCGGGGTGAGCGGGCCGTCGCGTTCATTTCCATAAGAAAGCTGAAATCGCGGTTGGAGGGAGGACTCCTCGCCCCTGCTGCCCTCCCCCTACACCCGGCTTTCAGCAGGAGCGGGCTCGGGAGCGCAGAGCCCTAACGTGCGCTCCGCTCTTTGATGGTATTGATAAAACGTGGCTTCAAGTGTCGCCCCGACTGAGGCCGCTTTCCTGCCTGTGAGGAGTGGAATCTCCGCGCGGGTGAGTCCAGAGCGCGGGGGAGCGGGCGGCGGCGCAGGGGCAGGCGAGAGGAGGGCAGGGCACCCTGGCCAAGGAAGTTCTCCGGGAGGGTTCCGAAAAGGGGAGCCAGGCTGAACCGAAGACCCCAGCACAGAAGAGTGTGGGGAGGGGGGCGGTGATCAGCGAAGAGAGGTCGCAGAGCCCCTTGAGCCCAGGCGGCCGGCCGGTGGGGAAGTCTGGCCGGCCTCGCCGCCGTGGCCCTCCGCAAAGACCCGGGGAAACGTTCTCTCGCCGCCGCTGACCCTCTTCCTGCGAAGAAATAAAGTGAACTTGCTCAGGTGCTCGATGCCGCTAGCGGTTCAGTTCTTTCTACTTTCGCATTGAGTTTCTTTTCGGCCTTTAGTGTGAACAGCAGCCATGTGTCCTCAGTTCTGTAGTATATTAAAAACAATCTCCTAGGTACTTTATGATCCCATCTGGAGAAATTAAAACCCAGATCTGTAATGTTTATTCTTAGATAGTTTACAAAAACCGGAAAAAAATGTGTGAGACACGTCTGCAAATATAACAAAAGTACTTTTCCTTCTGCTTGAAAAAGTTGCCTGCAAATGGCTCCCCTTTACTGATTCTGGACCACCTGTACTTGCCCGTGAAACCAAACCGGGTCGTGAATACAGCACCAATCAGATCAAGCAATCAAATACCAATTATGCCTATTAATGACTTTATTACTCATGATTGGAGTTAAGGACGCCAAACCTGCTCAAGGTAATCAAGCTGTTTCAAAATTCTGCTACCTAACATTTTTACAGCACTCCACCCCAATAAAGGAGATAAGAAGATAGAGTTGATGTTTTCAAAGAGTTCTCCAGTACGTATGCCATAGTCGATGCTGAATTTCTTTCTTTCAGTAAAGTTTATTGCTACTTCTGGTAAATAACGGAGTCTGTGTTGCTGTCTGTGTCAAGTTAGGCAAAGCGTAATTGATGACGGTGATTACAATATAGTTGGTTTGGATGCAGAATTGGGGTAGGGAGGGTGTGTTCTCTCTCCAGTTACTCTGGTAATGCTGAAAATCCTGGTGGATTTTAAGGAACAAGTGTTTTAATTCTTCCGATGGGGTAGTGGATATAGGGATGCTGGATGGTGAACTCAGGAGCAAAGGAGAAATAAAAAACTTGGTCTAGGTTTGAAAATTTCTTTTTGCTCATGGGTTGAAATGCTTTGGGCCTATCATAAGCTGAGTGACGGTTTGAAAGAAAAAGTTAGTGAGAATAGTCTGCGGGTGTCGAGGCTGCTGTGGTTGGGCTTATTTATTACTGAAGATGGCTTGCCGCTCCACCTTGCCTCTTTATCGACACCCTTCTTATCCCAAATAGAAATCCATGCTCCGTTCTGGGATGGAGGAGGAGGCATGGAAGGAGGGAGTAAATTGCTGTTGGGCATCCAGAGCAAGAAGACAGGAAGGGGGCAGCTTAGGGGACTCTTATCGACCACCATGAAGCAGGCAGGCTGAGCAACTGGGCCGCTGCAGGAGCCAGTAATTCACCTCAGTGTAGGTCTTCTGCTCACAGCTCCCTAGTCCAGCCCTTCCTGCTGGCCTGTCAGGACACTGGGTGAGTTGGAGCAAAGAATTTCAAGTCTGTCCTGTTTGGGGCATCTCCCTGGCACCTCGGCTCCTGGGTGGAAGCCCAGAGCAGCAGCACACATCTGGTTTGGATGTATCTACCAGGCTGGTATGGAACTGCCCAGGCTGCATGGCAGAAACCTGAGCTGCTTGCGACACACAAACTCCTCTGCTGAGCAGTGTAAAGGTTTGGATAGTTTCACAGTGCCGGATGGCCCCTTCTCTTGATGCGAAGCACATGACCCCCCTCCCCATTCTATTTTGTTAGAGTTAATTGCCCTGCAGCGAGGCCATCTGACACCTCAGCCAAGGAATACAGCAGAGAAGGAATCCTCCACAGGTAACAGGGTGGCATGGAATAATCTGGGACACCTGCAGGATCCAAAAACCTCCCCTGAATGAAATGGGCCTGGGGTAGTCTCCTTTCAGTGGCTCCCTGGATACATGACCCTTTTGCCTGGCCCAGGCCTTTAGCAACCTGCATAAGACCCTGAGTCCTGAAAGTAAGGCTACTACAGCTTCTGGGAGTGGGTCGCCGACCCCAGAGGCAGACCTTAACTGGACAGCTTCATATGTCAACAACAAATTCCCTTTGTCCCTAAGAACCCAGAGGCACCATAAGAACTCCCTGAAAGAGGGGCAAGAGTCTGGCACACAGCTCCTATAACTCCCAGCAGTTCGGGCCCTGCCTACAGCTGAGCCTGGGAGTGAGCGAGAGGGGCAGGACCCAGGAACAGGGCTAAGAAAATCCGCGGTTGCCCCTCCTGGGGTCAGCTGTGGACAAGCCCGAGACAAGAAGTACCTGTGAGAAGGGGCAGCTGTGGAGTGTGGAGCTGGCCCTGTGGTCCTCTCTGGCTGTCCTACCGGGACTTCCAGGGCTGTGTGCTGAAAAAAAGACCAGAGCTCTCCCAAAGTGTTCATGCGTACCGTAGGAGGTGGCCTGGGGCGATAACACCAGAGGCCATTTGGTCCCTGGGACCTGCCAGCCCCTCCCCTTACCTTACAGGGGGACCACATCACCTGGGTCTGAGAGGACTGCTTCCTCAGGAAACCTTTCCTGGGAATCTGGTGAGAGTTGGAGGCAAGTTTCCTGCACTTAGAACTTGTTCGGAAATTGACATCTAAAGAGGAGAGAAGCACTTTGTCACCCAGACTGGGCCCCTGTGGCATCAGAAAACCTTTCCACTCTTGGTGAACCCCTGAGACTGCCCCCCCACCCAAGAGGCCCCTTCACATTGTTCGATGTCAGGTAAGCCTGGAGAAGGAGTTTGATCTGCCCCCTGCAAGATCTGTCCAAGTAAATTCTAATGAATTTTGTTTCTTAAAAGAAAATGTTATAGCTTTAAACTTCTCTCAGCCAGAATCCACTTAGTTTCATCAAGGTCTCTTGTCAGCAACCATAAGCCACCCCACCTCTTTTTCCTTTCCTCTTTGTGGGGTAAGGTTGCATTTTAGGAGGGTTTATATAACGTTGTTCATGTCAGCAAGCCTCCTTGTCTCCACTCTCGCCCCATCTCCCTGTATGGAATTGTAGTTGGAAACCACACACACAAAAAATTCTTTTAAAAATTTTCTGCTATTCTTTCCGACTAGAAGAGTTGACAAGACATAGACACATTAAGTTGCATAAAATACAGTGGACTGATCAGCCAAAATGCATCTCATTTGCACTTGTATGTAGCCAGGGGTAGAAGCCCGTGTCACTCATTGCCTCCAGCCTTCTCTGCCATGCTGGGCTGACTGGCTGGAATTTTGAGCAGGCCCCACTGCAGGGGCCATTTGCAGGTTGGAGCTCCAGCCCAGCCCAGGCCAGCTGGGGTGAGGGGAGTTGGGGCAGTGTCTGGAGGCCTGGCCTGAGGACTCAGGCCAGCTTTGGCTGACCTTGTGCTCAGGGCAGTTCAGGGAGCTGGGAGGCCTGGCCGGGTGGACACAGGCAGCTGGATGCCTGAGGCCTGCAAGACTCTGAGGGGCTTCCCGTGGGTTGAATTAAAGAGAAGGGACACCATGAAATAGAGGGATAGTCACTGACCACGTTTTACACCTACCTATAGCCTTCTCTCAAAGTTTCACTCATCACCCACTTTGTAACTGGTGGAGGGACACCTCTGCCTCCACCTACGCCTCATCCCAAACTCAGACCCTGAACTTCTCACTTCCTGAGTGTCTGCACTGAGCCCCACTCCTGTGCCACCGAGTTCCCAGAAAAAAGCATCTCCCACCAACTCAGAGAGGTGCATGGGAGCCACACTGATAGTCTTCAGGAGCCCAGTGTGGGCATTAGGGCGAAGTTAGGGTCTTTGTGGTGTTCCCCCTCACCTCACTCACTCAGTCCCTCTCCTACATTGGTCTCAACGCTTCCTGTCCCCTGGTGCTGGGGCACCAATTCTTATCCATCCATTCCTATCCATCAGCTGGATGCCCGGGCTGCGCTGCCCGGCGCAGGGTCACCGCCAGGGTTCTGTGGCGGCGGGAGGCACGGGGTAGAGGGGTCGGAGGAACGAGGGTCCTGGGGGAGCCTCAGCAGGGGCAGAGTGCCCAGGCTTAGGCGTTGGGATATGCCCATCTAGCCTCCGTGCGCTCCCTACCTACCAGCGCGTCCTGGGGACATTCTTTCCACAGTGTCCTGCTTGCTTTCCTTGGAAAGGTCATGGGGACTCAGACACCCGCCAACCCCACGGGCTCCGGCTTCTCCAGCGCTCTCCCTTTCGCCCAGCAGGGAGGCTTGTGGAGCGCTTCTGGGTCTGCATTGCCAGACCAGACTGCAGCCCACGACCTTCCCGGGGCCAACCAAGGGCGAGGTATGTTGCCCAACAAGACCACAGCCTCACCGGGCCGCCCAGGAACAACCACCGACAAAGGCTCTGCGGGCCCTGGCGCAGCCACCCACCCATGCCCGCGGGGCCTGCAGGAGTGCTGGGGCCGAGGCTGCAAAGCTGGGCAGCCAGCCCCACACCATTGACAGCCCAGGCACGTTTGCGGAACCCAGGGGAACAATCAACGGACTCTATGTCCCGGGAGCTGGGGATACGCCTGTAAGGTGTGTGATCCTTTAAAGATCCTTGGTACTACTTTTGCAAGAATCCTTTGTTACAGTTTCGTCAGCCTGCGCGCCTTCAGCAGCTCCCCCTCCCGGCCCCTCCACTCCCCCCTCTCATTTCCTCCTCCCGGTTCCCCCTTCAGAGAAGGCCTGGCTCAGGGGATCTGCCCGGATCAACTGTCCTGCTCCAGATCCTCTCCTACAAAATGCTCGTCCCTGGGTTACATCTCCCCTTCGTGCTTGGGGCAAATGAACACGGTTTGCAATGCTTTTGCCTTTGGGGTGAGGCTGCCTGGAAGAACAGGCTTTCTGGATGTGACCTTGGGCTGCTGCAGGGGCAGAGTCCTGCTGCTGGTGAATGAGTAGCTCTCCTGCCACTGGCAGCGGTGACTGGGTGGGCACAGCAGGGTGCGTGGGTAGGGGGTAACCTGCCATCCCACAGCAAGGGTTTGAGGATTCTGACAGAAAGAGCAGGGTGAGGATAACACAGCTCTGAACCAACTTGGCTCCTACTGGCAACAGGCAACCAGGTCCCAGTATTCTTTTGGGTACGAGTGCCCTCCCCCTAACCCCCAAATTAGGTATGACTCCTCTTTAGCCAAAGTACAGCTCTAGAGAGGGTGTCTGAAGGATGCTGTGGCGCACAGGAAGTGAAAGTAATGACTGTTCACATGCACATAGCTTATATGCATCGTCACATATGGCTACACATTTCCTCATAGGTTTTTAAAAATTTAATTTGTCTTCATTCCTCCTTTCTAGTCTTTTCTTCCTGCACATAGTGATTTGGAGAAAAATCAAGTGTGAGCACCTCTCCCTGCAGAACGTTCTGTATGTTATGTAACACACTCACACAGGGATTCCTCAAGTTACCATTTTGCTCCAGATCAGCCAGCACATGGCTTTCTGGCCTGGGTGGGGTGGAGGTGGGGGTGTCAGGGTGATGCAAATGGAGGTAGAGGCTTCGCTCCCTGGGGGCTTTGACTCCCCTTCTCGAAGTCCCAGATCAAGGCTCAGGAACAAAGGGGATAGGTAACTGATCTGCCTTTTGGTCTCTCCCCAGGCTTCCACCCTCTCACCTGCAGGCCCTCCTCTTTGACAAACAGAGGAAAGCCTGAGGGCTCAGGGACACGTGTAAATATCGCTGGCCTCTGCCAGCCCTCCGCATGGGAAGCAGAAAGCCCACTTCAGGTGCAGGCTGCTTGTGCCTCTGAGCATCGACCTCTTCCACTCCCCCAGACTTCACTGGACTCAAGGATACTTGCTTAGCATCTCTCTTGTGTTAAGAACATCCAGAACAACTATTAAATCGTTTCTAGAAGAGTTAAAGACAGTTCTCATTTGAACCATTTTTAAAGCCCTGTTTGGAAGAAATAGTCAAGGAGTACAAAGTATAATCAGTAGGATTGCCTGAGCAATCCTGAAAGATTTCTCCTCCGAAAATGTGAATTAAAAGTAGTTTGTAGATGTTATTTTGCTCACTGATGAGTTTTTCCCTATTGTAACCTACAGATTCTTAAGACCAAGCTGGTAACACGTTTATTTTCATTCTGTTAGTTTCTGGCTGATACTATACTTTCTGATTAGACCTATTTAATTTATTTTTTAAAATTCTGCTGGAGAGTTTTCAACCTTGGAAATGTAAACGACAAATAGACTGCCTCCCTCCAAGACTCTTACGGGGATGGAGTGGAACGAACCTACCCGGCCCCTCATACCTCGAAGTCGCCCTGTCTGAACTTGGGTGTCTTGAGGGCAATTTTTATTTTAGTGCTGGTGCAAGGCGAGCTCTTTGAAATCAATATCTATTCTATTTCAGAGTGTGATGTTCCAGCCCAACTCAATGGGCTTGCCTTCTCCTGAGAGGCAGTCCTGGAGGACAGAACTAATGTGCCATCTCCCAGGAAGCTCTTCATCAGAATATCCCTTGTCCTTTTGTTTTTGTGTTAAAAAAGTGTTTTTACTTTCTCTGAGTGTCTGTCCTGTTATTTTGTAACTACAACAATGAAATGTGGACGACAGTTGATATCATTCTTGTGGTCCTTTGTAAACATGCTTCATATTGGGGCCTCACACAGTCCCAGCCATACCTCAGGTGTGTCCTGTGCTCTTGACATTCACTCACGACTCAGGAGTCACCCAGAGATTAACACTTCCTTCTGCCTTCCTCTGGACAGCTCTCTCCCAAACAATGCTCCTTTCCCAACTCATAGGGGAAGGGGATTCAGTTAGAGAAAGCTTTCTGAATCAAAAAAGATGAGCCTCAGGTTCTCCAGGTAAGTGATACTGGCTTACACTGGTGGCTAGGAAGCCATGCCAGCATCTCCCTAGGTATAACTCCTCTCAGGAAGGAGGGAGGGCGGCGGGCACATTTCCACAGACATTTCTAAAACTATGGCAACTAAGTGAGTTTTATGGATAAAATTTTGGTATATTCCCAGCCAGCTGAAGTTATTTAAATTTTAGATTTGTTCACATGTACACACACACACACACCAACTAGGGTTATATTACCAGCTTATTTCCACTGGGAAACTCTGGTGACAGCAACCATGACCAAGAAACATTTTCTGAAGAGTAAAAAGGGGGGAAAACCCCTCCCCATATCTTTTAGATGGTTATTTTATGCTGTTTAACGTCCCCACAGACAGGAATAGACCTTTTTCAAGGGACAGGTAAACTACCCACTCTTCTTTCCCTCCCCCAAGATCCAGACACTTTTAAAATCTAAAAATTCTCTTTCCAAGGGGAGGAGACGGAACGAACTCCATCAATGAATGACGTGCAGGGAATGCGGCTTGTCCAGGGCGATTGTATTTGTAAACAAGCGGCTTCCTGTCTATTACGTATGTTTTACCGAAAAACGAACTCTAATGCCTCTGACTACTTAATACAGTAAATATTAAAACTTACAGTTTGATCCCCACTGTCTTTTTGTATTCATTAGAAGGAAATCGGGTTAAACTGCGTCACTGGGGGCTTCATTAGCCTTCCGCGTCCAGGCTGACCTGGGGAAGAGTCACCTCGAAAGTTCCCACGTTTGCCACAGCGTGAGCGAAGGGGGTCGGCTCCCTGGGAATGTTATTGGAATCAATCTGGGGACTTTCACTTTTGCCCCTGGATCTTTCTAAAGCTGACCAAGGCCTCCTTTGGCGGCTTCCGAGGCGAAGCGGGCGCGCGCCCCTGCGGGCCGGTGGCGGGGCAGCCCCGCCGCCT